>NC_133660.1:107911957-108003984 GCF_037893015.1 Macrotis lagotis
TAAATACAATTTTGTATAAACATATGTAATTATAGGCTTATAACTCTAGAAATATAATTATACATATTTAATTATGTGTTCATGCATATAAATAATATATATGCATATTAAGATTCATATATCAATTATATCTATATCTTGTTTGCAGATAGTTGTTTACATTGATACCATCTCTTCCATTAGACTATGAGTTCCTTGAGGGTAGTTCATATTTTTGCCTTGGTTTATCCAGTGCTTGATCCAATGCTTAGACATGGTTGATTCTTGATAATTGCTGGCTTATTAATTTCAGTTTCTTTAGGCTGATTATTCTCATCTTTGACAAGATGATTAACTCTAGATCCTTTGTAATAGTCTTAATTCTGTAGTCCAAATGTATCATATTTGGGGAAATCATGTTACTTGTAATGTTCTTGCTATATACTGAGTCACCCAAGAGATAGAATCATCAGTTTCTCATTATATTATTATTATACCAATTTTTAGTTACCCCTAATCAACTGAATTCATAAAGTTTACTAAAGTTGTTGTTTGTAAAGTCATGAATGCTAAGGTCGAAATCTTAATTCTCTCCTCTAGGCCCAAACCTTTATTTTAGAGGCAAAAGATATTCAGAAATTATCATTTAGACATTTATGGTTTTTTTTGGGGGGGGTGGGGGGAAAGGAGAGTAGCGAAAGAGATTTAAAGAATATTGATGTGTGTACCTTTGCAAAATAAATTAATTTGAGGAAATACATACAAGCATGTATGTAAACACAAAATTGTTCTCAATTTATGGTAGAGAAAAAAATTACCTGAACAGATGCTATACTAGAAGCAGAAATCAAAGAAACCACATTTTTTCAAATTCTTCTGATCAGATATTTCATCACAAATATGCTTTTTATTTGATGGAGACTATTGCTGAACTTTTAAAATCTTCTTTTCTTTTCTTTAGGGAGATTAGTACCTGAACATGTGAAAACCATTTCTTTAATATTATTATTATTATTATTATTATCATTATTATTATTATTATTATTAACTTCAAGAAACTCCAGAACAATTATTGCCAGCCATGTTAGACAGGGAAGTTTTTGTTCTTACATGTTTTGTTTCTTCTTCTTGGAACTGTTCTATTAGTTTTTATCAAGGATATTAATGAAAGATCTGAATACACTCCGACATAAACTCTATATGTATATATACATACATACTCTATCTATGTTATCTATCTGCCTTTCTGTCTGACTGTCTGATTTTCTGTCTCTGTCTGTCCATCCATCTGTCTAATGTATATATATATATAAGTATATGTATTATGTATATATGTAAATTTACATATATGTATATATGTATAATATATATATATATACATATATATATATACATATATATATATGTATATATATATATATTGCAGGGAAGAATGTGTATCAGGCCATGATATTTGCCATTATAATGAAGGAGGAAGATCCTGACTACCCTAATTCTGATTGATTAAGGACCTTCCTTCTCAGAAATCATGTATCATTTTCCACTTCTGTTATAGGTAATAATGAGAATGATGATGAACATCTATATGTACTTTAAGGTTTGCCAAGTACTTCATAAATATTGTTTTATTTTTATTGGACTGGGGCATAATAATTAAATTACTAATCCAGAGTCACACATGCAACTTATAAGTATTTGAGGTCACATGTGAACTCTGATCTCCCTGACTTCAGGTCCAGTCTATTGTTGTAATCATTTCATCTCTTACTTGCCAAATAATAGTCACAATATAATGTATATTATACTTTTCTTCATTTCTGTCTTTGCTTCTAGATTCTAAGATCCACTTGAAGCTTCTTCTCCATTGCCTAACACAGTACTCTCAGTGTAATAGGTGTGGCAAATGATTGAATGATTAACTTAAAAAAATAAAACCCACTAAGTTGAATCTACAAGCTTAGAATAAAATATTCAGAATCTAATCTTTGTGACACTGGCCTCCAAAATTCCTTTTCTTCCACAGTGTGTCCTTGGGTTATGTTGGAATTGTGTTTGTTTTACCCTACTTTGTGGTTTTTGGTGTCCAAACTGTGACGTAGGTGATGAATAGTTAGCTCCCTGTCTTTTCATCACAAGAATTAATGGGTTCAATGGAAAAGTTAACTTCATCAATTCGCTCAGCTGGTTGTTTACCATTTTCTGAAATACTGTGGATTTTTAAAGTGAAAGTCACCCATTTTTTACATCCAAATTATGATGCATCTCACTATTAGCCAATGACAGTGCTTCATAAATATAACATTTTAATCCATGAAGTTTAACTAGATTTGGCACTGATCTTGTGTTGCTGTCAACACTGAATTGAATTTAAAGGGAGTGTTGGAGTTAGAGGAAAGAAGCTATTCAATGTGCTAATTGAAATGGATAGAGTCCTGGATTTAGAGTTAGAAAGCCTATTTTCAATACTTAATTACGTATATGACCCTGAGCAATTGTCTTAAACGCTTGAAGTCTATTTTCCTCATATGTATAAATGGGGATAATATTTATACAACCTAAACTATGAGGTTGTTGTGAAGAAAAGATTTTGTAAACTTAGAATCCTAAATAAAAATTAGCTATTTTTATTCCAACTGTATCATTTAAGTCACCTTCAAAGGAGACTGCCCTTTTGGAGAAGATGCCCTTCATTCCAGTAAATATCAATACAATTGCCACTAAACACTATTAAAGGTCCAGGGGAGTCAGAATAGCTGGAGTCATAAAGTTCTATGAGATACTTTGGAAAAGACATGTGGAAGGTGGGTCAAGCCATTGCAAGGTATTGCTCCTCTTGTAAACTGACCATCACTCAGTGATCTCAAACCCAAGAGCCCCAGACTGTGCTCATCTCCTCTTCCACAGACTCCCCAAGAGGCAACAGAACTGGAGCATCATAAAAAAAGATGACCTGGGGTGATCTCCCTGTGCCATTTGGGTATGTATGTGGAGGGGGAAGGGACAGTGCCATTTCCAAAAGACCCTTTTTTTCTTCAATTTTTTACCCTTTTATGGCTTTTCTCCCTGGAGAAGGGAGCATGCCAATGAGGCAGTAAGTAAGTCAAGAACCATCCTGAGGTTAAGGGGAGGTGCTTCTTTCCTGTCCTTCCCTGCTGGGTTTGGGAATGGGAGCACTTCCACACACATATCCTGCTACTGAGGTGGATTGCTATCTTCAACTCCCTACAACATAGGGGGAGCTGCTAGCATCAGGAGCTTGATCCCTTCTTAAGTTTATCTCTACTGTGCCAAAAGATCGGCCCTGGTCATCTGCACTCTTCCCTCCTCCCGCTCCATAACCTCCAGGACTTGCTCTGTGGACAGAGCCTTTGGAATGCAAGGAGAAGAAGGGTGGCCCAACAGAAAGTCAAAACTTTGCCCCTGGTGAGTGACCTGCTTGTTAGGGTTTGTCCTGTTCAATTGAATGAGTTGGAGCCTAGTGAAAGGAATAGGAAGCAAAAAAAAAAAGTCACCCAATCCCTGAAGAGTGGCCCTAGAGGACCTAAGGGACTAGTCCAGAGAGAGACAGCACTTTGAAATATATTCCTTGGGAGACCTGGCTCACATTCTGGGACCCTAAGAAGCTGTACAATATCTCAAGGAAAGAGTAGATAAAGGAAAAGTAACCCCTGGAAGATTAACTCTGTCAAGGTTTTCTCTCCATCTAGTCTATGGGAGAAATAAGTAGATCTGGCTCACTGCTAAGTTTGACCCTGATGGAATCATAGGGACACCTCCCCATG
This sequence comes from Macrotis lagotis, assembly GCF_037893015.1. Taxonomy (NCBI): domain Eukaryota; kingdom Metazoa; phylum Chordata; class Mammalia; order Peramelemorphia; family Peramelidae; genus Macrotis; species Macrotis lagotis. The sequence continues at coordinate 107,915,719 of NC_133660.1, forward strand.
GGGACCTGCAGGTCCAGAAAAGGAGACTCTTGAAAAGACAACCTTTACAGTAAAAGAGTCCACCATCCTCTCAACTCCCTTCACCAATACCAACTATGTCAAGAATAGCAGATTAGGCCAAGATCCATGGAAATGGCAATGTTTCTCAGATGAATGCTCTACCTTCAATTTGACCTTGGGCAACCACAATTAAGAGGAGCAAGCCTTATGGAGAAATGGTGTGGGTAATTTAATTTTCCTCTTTCTTTTTAAAAATCAAATGACCTAATTATCCATTTTATTGCTCTTTAAAAATTCCTACTTTTATTAATTGATGTTTTTTCCTTCTTTCAATTTTATTAATCTTTTTGAATTTCTGTTTTCCAACATTCAAAGGATTAATTAATTGGGGGTTTTTAATGTTTTCTAAATATTTTTAGTTGCATTTCCAAGTCATTATTTTATTCTTTTTTCGCTTTTAGTGATTACAAATATTGGGAGAGATTTCTGTACAAAATGGCAGAGAGAAGCCAGGCACTATTCTAAGATCTCCTGATTTTCCCTAAGAGCTAATATTAGTCAAGCCTCTTAACAGAATTCAAATACACAAAGAGCAAAAGAGAAGAACATCTACAAACAAGGTGTGGGGCAGAGTAAAGAGCCAGTGCAGGGGCTGTAGGATGAAACCCAAGTCTAACCTGAGAACATCCTTGGTAGTTTTATAATTGTGAGTGGGCAGGAGAGCTCCAGTGAGGTTGGATGGAGACTTCCACCACAGCAGGAAGGAGAGCTCCAGCACAGTGGTTAGTCATCAATCCTGTCAGTTCCATTGGACTGGAAGACCAGGGCAGTATGAGACAAATTTTCAGTGAATCCACCTGTTTCCATTTAATCTGCCCCATCCCTGTGAAAGGTACTCTTCCCAGAGCAAACACAGTAACAACCTCCCCACACCCCATGTTTGGCTCAGGTATGGGCAGCAAATCTCTCTCAGTACTGAGTGAATAATAAGGAAATTGACTATCTAGCCCAAGGTCCCAGCCCACATTGATCAAGGATAATTCAGACCCTGCTTACTCTTCTCCTCACCCCCAGCCCTAAGGAGTGGGCCACAAATCAAGGCCACAGACACTCCAGAGCAAACCTCTAGCACCTCCTACTGGCTGGTCCACTTGGACCTCTAAGGTTTTCAAAACTAAAGATCTGTGAACCAGCCCCTCCCCCCAAAACAAGATACTAGGAAAATGAAGAAAGGCCAGTGAGAGGGGAGGTCTGTTGAAAGCTACCTCAAAGACAAAGACCATAACCCATAGAGAGCTAGAAGTTCTGAGAATATGAATTGGTCTTCAGCCAAGAAAGACTTCTTAGAAGAGATCGGGAAGAAGTTTAAAAATCAATTGGAAAAATTGGGGAAAAAACAAGAAAACATTAACACCTGGAAAGAGAAAATTAATACCTTGCACCAAGAAAAAAAAATTTTGGAAAATACAATTGGACAAATGCAAAAAGAAAATAATTTTCTCAAAACCACAACTGGGCAAATGGAAAACTCCTTCAAAAATAGAAAAGACCAATCAGTGGAAACTAATGACATCACGATACTCAAGAATGTGTTAAAGAAAATAAAAAATTCAAAAAATAGAAGAAAACATAAAATACCTCATTGGCAAAACTACTGACCTAGAGAATAGCTCCAGCAGAGACAAATTAAGAATCACTGGGCTTCCTGAACACATTGAGGACAAAAAAAAAGCCTGGATTCAATATTTGAGAATGTTTTGTAGGAAAATTGCATTGATATCACAGAACCAGAGGGCAAAATATTTACTGAAAGAATAAAACAATCGTCTCCTCAATGGGATCCCAAAATGAAAACACCAGCGTATATTGTGGCCAAATTTCAGAACTATCAGATAAAAGAGAAATTGCTACAAGAATCCAGAAAGAAGCAATTTAGTTACTAAAGAGCCACAGTGAGGATTACACAGGACATCAACATTAGGGGATTGAAAAGCCTGGAATACAATATTCTGAAGAGCAAGGGAGCTTGGAATGCAGCCACGAATGACCTGTCCTGCAAAACTGAGCCTTCCCTTTCAGGGGAAAAGAAGGGCATTTAATGAAATAGAAGACTTTCATCTTTTCCTGAAAAAAAAAGATGAGCTAAATATAAAATTTGGAATTCAAACAAGAGACTCAAGATACAAATGAAAAGGTAAAAAAGGAAAAGGAAAAAAAGGAAAAAAAATGTCTGTCCAATAAGATGAAACTGGCTATATCCCTACCTGGGATAAAGAGTCTCATAACTCTTGAGAATTGTAACTCTATAAAAGAGAATAAACTTAGCCAGAAATAGTGGACACTCATGATTTGTCTGTGACTCTGATATAATGACTTAAAGGCAATATCTCCTTAACAAGGGGTACAATAAGAGATGGGAGAATGGAGCATATTGAATGGGGTAAATAATTTTACATGAAGAGACAGAAAGGATCTATTTCCATAGAGGGGAAGAAGGGAGGAGGTGAGAACTACCAGATCTTATTCTCATCAGATTTGGCTCAAAGAAGGATCAACATGCACATACTCAGTTAAACTAAGAAATTTATGTTACTTTTCAAATATTAAAAAGGGAAAGGCAGAGGAAAAGAGGAACTAACAAAAAGAAGTGAAGGAAGAAGGGGAAAAGGGAAAGGGGAAGATGGGGAGGGTGTGCATATAAGGGGAAAACACAATGAAGGAGGTGGTAATCAGAAATAAAATACTGGGGAATATGGATGAGTGAAAAAAGGGGGAAATACAAACAGAGGAAAGATAGCATGGAGGACAATAAAGAGTTAGTAATTATAACTTTGAATGTGAATGGGATGAACTCTCCCATAAAATGTAAATGAATAGCAAAGTGAATTAAAAACCAGAATCCTATAATATTCTGCTTAAAGAAACCCATATGAAACAGAGATGCATATGTTGTAAAGTTAAAAGGTTGGAGCAGAATATAATTTGCTTTAGTCAAAGTGCAAAAGGCAGGGGTGGCAATCCTTATCTCAGACAAAGCAGATGCTAAAATAGATTTCATTAAAAGAGATAAGGAAGGAAATTACATTCTCTTAAATGTTTCCATAGACAATGAAGCAATTTCAATACTATGCCTCAATTAGTATAGCATCCAAATTCTTAGAGGAGATGTTGAATGAGTTACAGCAAGACACAGACAGCAAAACTCTACTTATGGGAGATCTCAACCTTCCTCTCTCAGATTTAGATAAATCTAACCATAAAATAAGCAAGGAGGAGGTAAATAGTACATTAGAAAACCTAAACATGATAGAACTTTGGAGAAGATTGAATGGGAATAGACAGGAATAAACTTTTTTTTCCTGCTGTACACAGTACTTAAGAGAAAAATTGACCATGTACTCTCTATGGCATAAAAATCTGAAAATCAAATAAGAAATGCAGAAATAGTGAATACTTACTTCTCAGGTCATAATGCAATAAAAATCATGTGGAATAATGGGCTATGGAAAGACAGACCCAAAACCAATTGGAAATTAAATAACCTCATTTTAAAGAATTAGTGAATCAAACAACAAATTATAGATACAATTAATACTTTCATTCCAGATAATGACAATATTAGACAACATGCCAAAAACTTATGGGATACAGCCAAGACAGTTATTAGGGGTTATATTATATCTTTAAGAGCTTACATGAATAAAATAGAGAAAGAGGAAACCAATGAATTAAGCATACAACTAAAAAAAATTAGAGAAAGAACAAATTAAAAATCACCAATTAAATACCAAAATACACATTTTAAAAAGTAAAACATAAATTAATAAAGTCAAAAGCAAGAAAATTATTGAACTTAATAAATAAAACCAAGAAGTGATTTTATGAAAAAAATCAATAATATTGACAAACCTTTGGTTAATTTGATTAAAATAAGAAAGAAGAAAATCAAATTACTAATATCACAAATGAAAAGGTGAATTCACTACCAATCAGGAGGAAATTAAAATAATAATTTCAGAATTATTTTTCTTAACTCTATGGAAATAAATTTGGTAATGTAAGTGAAATAGATGAATATGAAAAATATAAGTAACTCAGGTTAATTGAAGATGAAGTGAAATACCTAAATAACCCTATCTTAGAAAAAGATATCAACAAACTATCATTGAACTCCCTAAGAGTTCAGATGGATTCACAATTGAATTCTGTCGAGCTTTTAAGGAACAATTGGTTCCAATTCTACATAAACTCTTTGGAAAAATACGTGAAGATGGAACTCTGTCTATCTCTTTTTATGACACCATTATGATGCTGATATATAAACCAGGAAAGGCAAAACAGAGAAAGAATATTATATACCAATTTCCCTAATGACTATGGATGCAAAAAATCTCAAATAAAATCTTAGGAAAATGTTTACAGCAAGTTATCACTAAGATAATACACTATGGCCAAGCAGGATTTACCCTAGAAATTCAAGGTTGGTTCAATATTAGGAAAACTGTTAATATAATTTATTATATAAATAACAAACCTAACAGAAATCATGTAATTATCTCAATAGATGCCGAAAACCCTTTGACAAAATACGGCTCCATTCCTACTAAAAACACTAGCAGTATAGGAATAAATGGAATGTTCCTTAGAATGATAAGCAGTATCTACCTGAAACCATCAAGAAGCATTATATGCAATGGGGATAAGCTAAAGGCATTAGCAATAAGATCAGGGGTAAAACAAGGATGCCCATTATCACCACTAGTATTCAAAGTTGTATTAGAAATATTAGCTTCAGCAATATGAGATGAAAAAGAAATTGAAGGAAGTAGAATTGGGAAGGAAGAAATAAAATTTTCACTCTTTGCAGATGACCTGATGTTTTACCTACAGAATCCTAAAAAACCATCTAAAAAACTACTAGAAACAATTAGCAAAGTTGAAGGATATAAAATAAACCTACATAAATCCTCAGTATTTCTATATATTACTAGCAAGATACAACAGTAAGAACTAGAAAGAGAAGTTCCATTTAAAGTAACTTCAGTTAATAGAAAATACTTGTATTTCTATCTGCCAAGGAAGACTCAAGAGGCTCTATGAAAATAACTATAAAGCACTTTTTCCCACACAAATAATATCAGATTTAAATAACTAGGCACATATCAACTGCTCATGGATAGGTCAGGCTAATATAATAAAGATGACAATTCTACCTAAATTAAACTACGTATTTAGTGCCTTACCAATCGCCCCCCTCCAATTACTTTAATGAGGTAGAAAAAGCTATAACTAAATTCATATGGAGAAACAAAAAGTCAAGAATTTCCAGGGATTTAATGAAAAAAGTGCAAAAAAGGTGGCTTAACCTTACCAGATCTAAAATTATATTATAAAGCATCAGTCATCAAAACTGTTTGGTACTGGCTAAGAAACAGAGTGGTAGATCAATTGAATAGATTAGGTGCAAAAGAGTCAGCAGGAAATGATCATAGTAATCTGCTATTTGATAAACCCAAAAAGCCCAGGTTCTGGGATAAGAACTCTCTCTCTTCCATAAAAACTTTTGGAAAAATTGGAAATTAGTATGGCAGAAACTTGGATTACACCAACATCTAACACCAAGATAAGATGAAAATGGGTGCAAAATTTAGTCATATAAGACAATATTATAAGAAAACCAGGAGTTCAAGAAATAGTTTACCTGTAAGATCTATGGAAAGGGAAACAGTTGATAACCAACGAAGAGATGGAGAACATCATCAAAAACAAATATTATAATTTTGATTACTTAGTTTAAAAAGCTTTTGCTCAAACAAAACTACTATAACCAAGATCAAAAGAAATGTAATAAATTGGGAAACAATTTTTACAACCAATGTTTCTGACAAAGTATTCATTTCTAAAGTATATAGAAAACTGAGTCAAATTTATGAAAAAAACCAAGCCATTCCCCAATTGATAAATGGTCAAAGGATATGCAAAGGCAATTTATAGATGTGGAAATTAAAACTAACCATAGTCATATGAAAAATTGCTTTATATCAGTATTGATTAGAGAAACGCAAATTAAAGCAGCTCTGATGTATCATCTCAGACCTATCAGATAGGCCAATTTGATGAGAAAGAACAATATTCAATGTTGGAAGGGATGTGGAAAATCTGGGACACTAATACATTGTTGGTGGACTTGTGAGTTCATCCAGGATTTCTGGAGAGCAATCTGGAATTATACCCAAAGGGAAATAAAAATGTGCATAACCTTTGATTCAACAATATCACTATTGGGTCTATACCCTGAAGAGATCATATAAAAAGGGTGAAAAAAATCACTTGTAGAAAAAATATTTACAGCAGCCCTGTTTGTAGTAGCAAAGAACTGGACATGGAGTGAGTGTCCATTAATTGGGGAATGGCTAAACAATTGTGCTATATGTATGATATAAGACACTATTGTTCTATTGGAAAGCAAGAAGGATGAGATTTTAGAGAAACCTGGAAAGACTTGTATGAACTGATGTTGAGAGAGATGAGCAGAACCAGAAGAACATTGTACACCCTAAGAGCAATATGGGGATGATAATCAACCTTAATTGACTTGCTCATTTTATCAATGGAAATAATAAGGGACAATTTTAGAGCACCTGAGATGGAGAATACCACCTGCATCCAGAGGAAAAAATTGTGGAGTTTAAACAGAGACCAAAGTTTATCACCTTCAATTTTTTTAAGTGTCTTAAGTACAACATAATTTTGTTGCATCTAATATTTTATTTTCTCCTCAAGAATACGATTTCTCTCTCTGTACATTCAATTTTCTTTTTAAGATTTTTGCAAGGCAAATGGGGTTAAGTGGTTTGTCCAAGCCCACACAGCTAGGTAATTATTAAGTGTCTGAGGATGGATTTGAACTCAGATACTCCTGACTCTAGGGCCGGTGCTCTATCCACTGTGCCGCCTAGCTTCCCCCAGTACATTCAATTTTGATCAATGTCTAACATGGACACAATGTAAAGATTTTCAGATTGCCTTCTGTGGGGGGATCGGGGAAGGGAAAGGATGGTGGGGGGAAATTGTAAAATTCAATAACTTACCAAAAATCATGGATAGAAACTACTATTGTATATAATCATCTAATATATAATAACCTAATAAACTAATCAAATATTTTTTTAAAAAATTGGGAGATAGGTATAGTCTCCCAGGGACTGATTTGGCTATAAGCCAAAAATTTAGTATGTCATTTCATTGTTATTATTATCTTTAGTAAAATAACTTTTTTCTTTTGATTTGTTTTTGACTTAGTTACTTTATACTTAGACTGTTTAGTCTAAAATTAATAATAAACCTATTAGTTACTTTCATTGCATTTCACTGAATTTTGTAAAGTGTATGTTTAATATTTCTTCATTTATGCAGTTTTTGTATCCTAATACATGATCCTTTCTGGAATGAAGGTGCCATATACAATTAAGAAATTAGTATATTCTCTTATATTTGTATCTAATATTCTCCAGAAGTCTATCACATTTAACTTTTCTAAAAGTTATTCAAATTTTATTTTTAAAAATTAGTTTTATGTAGATATGAGGAAGATAACTTCTTGTTTTGTTATATTTTTTTCTGCCTTTGCTTCTGGAACTCATTTAACTTTTCCCTTAGGAATGTAGATGCTAAAAATTTGGCACATATATGTTTGATACTGGTATTACTTTACTATCTATAAAAGCTTTTAGCAATATGTGGTTTCTGTGAATATTTTTTAATTAAGTTTACTTTTGTTAAATTTTAGTGTGAAATAATTCTTACCTCTCTTTTTTTCCTTAATTTGAGCTAAAATACAATATATTCTGCTTCAGTCTTTATTTTTTCTAAATTGTATTTTATTTTTCCCATTTGCATGTAAAAATAGTTTTCAACATTCATTTTTCTAAGATTTTGATTTCTACATTTTTCTCCCTCCTCTTTCCTACCCATCCCCAAGACAGTAAACAACTTAATATAACTTATAAATGTTTGATAATTTCCTGAGTAGTCATGTAGTGAAAGAAAAATCAAAAAAGAAAAGCCCAAGAAAAAAACAAACAAAAAAGTGAATATAGTAAGCTTTGATCTATATTCAGACTCCAAAGGTCTTTCTTTTGATGAGGTTAACATTTTCCAATTTGAGTCTTTTGGAATTGTTTTTGGATCAGTGTATTGCTGAGAAGAGTTAAATCTGTCTTAGTTAATCACCACACGATGTTCCTGGTACTGTGGAAAATGTTCTCCTGGTTCTGCTTACTTCACTCATATAATTCTTTCCAGGTTTTTCTGAAATCTATTTGAGCATCATTTCAAATAGAACAATAGTATTCTTTAACATTCATACACCATTGTTTAGCTATTCATCAATTGCTTAGGTATTTCTCAATTCATGGACATTCCTTCAGTTTCCAATATTTTTGCCATCACAAAAATAACTGCTATAAATATTTTTTGTACATGTGGGTTTTTTATCCATTTTATAATCTCTTTGGAATATAGACCTAGTAGTGATATTGTTGTATCAAAGGGTTTGTATAGTTTTATTGTCCTATGGACATAGTTTCAAATTGCTCTACAAAATGGTTGGCTCAATTCACAACTATACCAAAAATGAATTAGGTCATCAGTTTGCCCCCATTCCCTCCAACATTTATAATTTTCCTTTTCTGACATATTCTATCAGATTCTGATAATTGTGAGATGGTACCTCGTAGTTACTTGCATTTCAATAATCAATAAGAATTTGGAGTATTTTTTTCATAAGACTATACATAGCTTTAATTTCTTCATCTGAAAACTACCTCATCATATCCTTTGACCATTTATCAGTTGGGGAATCACTTGAATTGTAATAGATTTGACTTAGTTCTCTGTATTTTAGAAATGAGATCTTTCTCAGAAATGCTGGATGTAAAAATGTATCCTACCCTTCTAGTTTCCTTCAAATCTTGGTTCCATTGGTTTTGTTTGTCCAAAATCTTTTTGATTTAATGTAATAAAATTATCCATTTTGAATTTCATAATGTGCTCTATTTCTTATTTGGTTATAAATTCTCCCTTTCTCCTTAGATCTGACAGGTAATCTATTCCTTGCTCTCCTAATTTGTTTTATGTCTAATTCCTGTACCTTTCAATCCTGTTGCTTATATTGGTAAAGATAACATAGATGTTATTGGTTTCTACATTGCTTTCTTCCATACAATTTACCAATTTTACCAGCATTTTTGATCAAGTAGTGAGTTCTTATTTTGGATGCTAAAATCTTTGGGTTTATCAAACTTTTTTTTTACTATATTCTTTACTATTTTTAACTTTACTTACTTTAATTTACTATAATCACTTGTTACTGTGTCTTGTGTACCTAACTCATTCCATTGATCCATTATTCTATTTCTTATCCCGTGTCAAAAAGTTTTGAAGACTGCAGATTTATAATACAATTTTAGATATAGTGACCTTCCTTTGCATATTTTGCATGAATTTCGTTGATATTCTTGACATTTTTTACCCCCAGAATTTGTTATTCTTTTTTTTTATAGCTTTATAAAATCAGGCTTTAATTTTACCACTGAGTTTTTATGTTCTTTAATGTATGTTTCTTTTGAACAATAAATTGCTGGATTTTAGTTTCTAATCCATTCTGCTATGTTTCCTTTAAATGAGTTCATTTCATTCACATTCATAGTTACGATTTTTAATGATATGTTTTTTTTTTCTCCTTTTTCTTATATTTATCTGATGTTTTGTTCTTTGTTTCCTTCAGGCAGTGATTATAGAGAAGTATACTCATTGCTAATATGGTAAGTTTAATACAACCTATTTCTGTTCACTATTGCTTTTGTTTTTCTTACTTAGAATCCAGTCAGTTTCTTTTTATTATTTCCTTCTCTTTAAACAAATCTTCATCCTCTGGGCAAAATGGTGGAGAGAAGGTAGGCATTGTGTTAAGTGCTCCTCTTTCCCATCAAAAACAAAATTAAAGAAACTTCTTAACAGAAATTCTATCCACAAAACCCAGAAAGAGAAACTAGGAGAAGAACACCTACCAAGAAGGTCTGTCTCAGGGGACCTTGAGTGAATAGAGAGACAAGAGCAGAGGGTCACTACAGGGACAGCAGCTGGGGGAAGCCAGAGGGCTAGCCTCAACCATAGAGACTTTGGTGAGTGGTGGGATCCAACTTTAGCTGCAGAGTCTTTGACTGGCTGGAGAGGAGCTATGGGAGGGTAAGTTCCAGCACAGAGTTTCAGAGTAACCTGGAGAGCAACCAACTGGGCTGGGAACTTGAGCTCCATACTTTATTGGAGCCCTCTTCCCAGAACAAATAATAAATACCCCCCCCCCCCACACACACACACAGGCTAAGGCTTGGGCAAGAGAGTTCACTCAAAGGAAAGAGATTAACTCTTTCCCCCAAGGCTCAGCACATTATCCAAGGTCAACTTTGACCCTGCTTCTGAGGGCCCCAAACACTTGAGAGAAAGCAACAAATGCTCCCTACTAGCCAGCACTTGGAATTACTAAACCAAGGGAACAATACCTCTAGGATCTTCAAAAGCTGAGAGCCAGCTCCCCCCCTACCACTACAAGATGCTAGATATATGAAGAAAGGCCAGTGAAAATGGGGACCCAGGGAGAAATACTTAGAAGAAGTAGATTCTAACCCAGAGAGATCTAGCACTTCTGAGGAGAATATGAATTGATCTCCAGCCGAAAAAAGATTTCCTTAAAGAAACCAGGAAGGAGTTTAAAAATCAATTGGAAAAATTGGGAAAAAAGAACTGAAGAGAAAATTAACACCTTGCAACAAAAAACCAAATCCTTGGAAAATACAACTGGACAAATACAAAATGAGAATAATTCTCTCAGATCTTCAATTGGGCAAATGCAAAAAGAAAATGATTCTTTCAAAACTACACGTGGGCAAATGGAAATCTCCTTCAAAAATAGAATTACCCAAATGGAAAAGGAATTTACCAAAAAAGATAAATGAAGAAAATTCTTCTTCTCTAAAAAGAAAAGAATCAGTGGAAACTAATGACTTCATGAGACAACAAGATTCTGTTAAATAAAACCAAAAGATTGAAAAAAATAGAAGAAAATGTAAAATACCTCATCAGCAAAACCACTGACCTTGCGAACAGATTAAGAAGGGTCAACCTGAGAATTATAGGCCTTCCTGGAAAGACTGAAGAGGAAAAAAACCTGGAATTAATATTACAGGATTTAGTGATGGAAAATTGCCCTGATATCATGGAACCAGAGGGCAAAATAGGTATCAAAAGAATACATCGATCCCCTCCTGGAAGAGATCCTAAAATGAAAACACCAAGGAATGTTGTGGCCAAATTCCAGGACTTTCAGATAAAAGAAAAACTCCTGCAAGCAGCCAGAAAGAAAAAAAAATTAAATTCCAAGGAGCCACAGTAAGAATTACAGAGGACCTGACTACATCAACATTAAGGGATTAAAGGGCCTGGAATGAGATATTTGGAAGAGCAAGGGTGCTTGAAATGCAGCCAAGAATCTACTATCCAACATAGCTGAGCCTTCTATTCCAAGGGAAAACATGGACCTCTAATGAACTGGGAGACTTCCAATATTTCCTGATGAAAAGACCAGAGTGAAATAGATAACTTTGGACATCAAACTGGAGGCTCAAGAGACACATGAAAAGGTAAAAAAAAGGAAAAGAAAAAAACTGCTATCCAATAAGATGAAACTGGCTATATAACCACTTGGGAGAAAGATTCCCATAACTCTTGAGCATTGTAACTCTATTAGAGAAAATATACTTAGCCAGAAGTGATGGACACTCATAACTTTTCTCTGACACAGATAGAATGATTTAAAAACAATACCTCCTTGTAAAGGGGGACAGTAAGGAGATGGGAGGATGGAGGATACTGAATCTGTTAAATCTCGTTACATCAAGAGGAACAAAACACCTGTTGTAATAGAGGGGAAGAAGGGAGGAGGTTAGAACCACCCGAATCTTCATCTCATCAGATGTGGCCTAAAGTTAACTTAGACACACACAGTTAAGTTAAGCAACTTATCTTACCTTTCTAGCATTAAAAGAGGAAAAGGTGAGGGACGATGGGAAGGGGTGAAAAAAGGGGAACTAACAGAAGGAAGGGCAAGGAAAATGGCATGAAGTTGATATAGGAGAACATCACACTAAAGGTGGCCATATTCAGAAATAAAACACTGGGGTAATATGGATAATGGGAAAAAGAGGGGGAAAAATACAAACAGAGGGAAGATAGCATGGAGGGCAATAAAGAGTTAATAATTTTAACTTTGAATGTTAATGGAATGAACTCTCCCTTAAAATGTAAGCAAATTGCAGAGTGTTTAAAAAACCAGAATATTACAATATGCTGTTTACAAGAAACTCATTTGAAGCAGAAAGATACATATAGAGCAAAGGTAAAAGGTTGGAGCAAAATATATTTTGATTCAGCTTTAGTGGAAAAGCAGGGTTAGCAATCCTTATCTCAGAAAAAGCAGCAGCAAAAACAGATGTCATTAAAAGACATAAAGAAGGAAACTATATCCTCTTAAAAGGTACCATAGACAATAAAGTAATTTTACTAAATATGTATGCACCCAATGGTATAGAAGCCAGATTCTTAGTGGAGAAGTTAAAAGAACTACTGGAAGATATAGATAGCAAAACTCTAATAGTGGGAGACCTCAAATTCCTGCTCTCAGATTTAAATAAATCTAATCATAAAATAAACAAGAAGGAAATTAAGGAGGTAAATAGATTGTGAGAAAACCTAGATATGATAGAACCATGGAGGAAATAGAATGGGGATAGAAAGGAATATATTTTTTCCTGCAGTATATGGCACTGACACAAAAATTGACCATATACTAGGGCATAAAAACCTAATGAACAATTGCAGAAAGGCAGAAATTGTGAACATGAATAAACTAGAGAAAGTAGAAATCAATGAACTAAATATGCATCTAAAATTAGAGAAAGATCAAATTAAAAACCCTCGATTAAATATCAAATTAGATATTCTAAAAATTAAATGAGAAGTTAATAAAATCAAAAGGAAGAAAACTATTGAACTAATAAATAAAACCAAGAGCTGGTTTTATTAAAAAAACAATAAAATTCAAAAACCTCTGGCCAATTTGATTTAAAAAAAGAATGAAGAAAACTAAATTGCTAGTATTATAAATGACAAAGGTGAACTCACCACCAGTGAGGAGGAAATTAAAGTAATAATTTGGAATTATTTTGCCCAACACTCTATGCCAATAATTTTGGCAATCTAAGTGAAATGGATGAATATTTACAAAAGTTTAAGTTGCCCAGATTAAATGAAGAGGAAATTAAAAACCTAAATAACCTTATCTCAGAAAAAGAAATTCAATAAGCCATTATTAAACTTCTTAAGAAAAAATCTCCAGGGCCAGGTGGATTCACAAGTAAATGCTATCAAACATTTAGGGCACCTATTCCAATTTTATATAAACTCTTTTGGAAAAATAAGTGATGATGGAACTCTGCCTAACTCTTTCTATGGCATTAATATGGTGCTGATACCTAAACCAGGAAGGGTTAAAACAGAGAAAGAAAATTACAGACCTATCTCCCTGATGACTATAGATGCAAAATAGTTTTTTATTAACATTTTGTTTCCCAATTATATACAATAATAGTATCTACCTATCATTTTTATAAGGTTTTGAATTTTACAATTTACCCCCCTCCCGACCCCCCGAAGGCTATCTTATATTCTTTACATTGTTTCCATGCTATACATTGATCGAAACTGAAGGTGTTATAAGAGTAAACATAAGAATAAACATAAACCCACCTCCCTCCGCAAGAAGATAAAAAAACCTCAAGAATAGAGAGAAAAAAATTGTACTTCATTCTGTGTTCAGATTCCAATGGCTGTGAGTTGCTTTCTTTATCATAAGTCCCCCAGAGAAATTGCTTCAATATTTTTCACACAGTTGCTATTACTAACTGTACCTCTACTCTATTCCTCCCCACTCTCATTTATTCTATTCTCTCTATCCTTTCATCCTGGCCCTGTCCAAAAGAGTGTTGTATCTGAATAGCCTCTCTCCTGATCTTCCCTCTCTTCTCTCACCTATTCCCCTCTTCCCTCCCCCATTCTCCCTTACCCCATTCCTTTCTTTTCCTTCCTCTCTAGGGTAAGATAGATTTACTCACCCATTAAGTGTGTATGTTATTTCCTCTTTGAGTCATTTCTGATGAGAATGAAGGCTCAATCATTTCCCTCCTTGCCTTCCCCCTTTCCACTGCATTGGAAAAGTTTTTTTCTTGAATCTTATGTGAAATTTCTTAGCTTCCTCTTCATCTCCTTTCCCTTCCTCCCAGTGCTTTCCTTTATCACCCACTGACTCCATCTTTTTACTATATTATACCATTATATTCCACTCCTTCCTATGTGCTGTCTATATATGCTCCTTCTAACAGCTCTTATAAATGAGAAAGCTTATATGAGTTATCAATATCTTTTCCCATGCAGGAATACAAACAGTTCAATATCATTAAGTTCCTCATAGTTAGTCCTTCTGTTTCACCCCCCTCTATGGTTCATTAGAGTCCTATACTTGGAGATCAAACTTTTTATTCATCTCTGGTTGCTTCAATAGGAAAGTTTGAAAGTACCCTCCTTCATTGAAAGTCCATCTTTTCCCCTGAAAGAGGATGTTCAATTTTTCTGGTTAGTTGTAAACCAAGATCTTTTGCCTTCCAGAATATCATATTCCAAACCCTGTGATCCCTTAGTGTAGATGCTGCCAGATGCTGTGTAATTCTGACTATGGAGTCTCAATAGTTGAATTTTTTGTTTCTGGCAGTTTTTAGAATTTTCCTTTTGATTTGTGAGTTTTGGAATCTGGCTATAATATTCCTAGAAATTTTTCTTTTGGGATCTCTTTCAGGAGGTGACCGATGGAATCATTCAATTTTTATTTTACCCTCTCCTTCTAGGATCTCAGGGCAATTTTGCTGTATTATTTCTTGAAAAATGAAGTCTAGGCTCTTCTCCTGATTATGGCTTGCAGATAGCCCAATAGCTTTCAAATTATTTCTTCTGTATCTGTTTTAAAGTTTGGCTGTTTTTCCAGTGAGATATTTCACATTTTCTCCTAATTTGGGGCTTTTTTGGAAGAGTTTTATTTCTTACTATTTCTTGCAAGTCATCAGCTTCCTTTAGTTCCATTCTGCATTTGAAGGAGTTATTTTCTTCAGAGAGCTTTTTTATTTCCTTTTCCAGCTGTCCAATTCTGCTTTTTAAGGCATTCTCCTCATTTGCCTTTTGTTTTGCTTTTTTTGTTAGACCTAAACTAGTTTTTAGCATATTATTTTCTTCAGTGTTTTTTTGTATATCTTTCACCACGGTATTGATTTGGTTTTCATGGTTTTTCTGCATTGCTTTCATTTCTCCTCCCACTTTTTCCTTCATCTCCCTTAATTGCTTTTCAAAGTCTTTTTTGAGCTCATCCATAATCTGTGCCTATTTTTCTATTTCTCTTGGAGGATTTGGATACAGAAGCTTCGATTTTGTCATCATTTGAGTATGTGAGGGTAGAGGCATTCCCAATAAGATCAGGGGTGCATCAAGGATGCCCATTATCACCACTACTATTCAATATTGTATTAGAAATTTAGCTTAAGCAATAAGAAAATAAAAAGAAATTGAAGGAATTAGAATTGGGAAGGAAGAGACAAAACTATCACTCTTTGTAGATGACATGGTGGTATACCTAGAGAATCCCAAGAAATCATCTCTAAAACTACCACAAATAATTAGCTACTTTTGCAATATAGCAGGATAAAAAATAAACCCTCATAAATCCTCAACATTAATACATATGACTAGGAAGATACAGCAGAAAGAGCTAGAGAAATCCCATTCAAAGTAATCTCAGACAATATAAAATACTTGGGAGTCAAAATTTTTGAAAACAATTACAAAATGCTTCTCACACAAATAAAATCAGTTTTAAATAACTGGTCAAACATCAACTGTTCATGGATATGTTGAGCTAATATAATAAAAATGACAATTCTACCAAACCTAAACTACTTGTTTAGTGCCCTAACATTCAACATTCCCAAAAATTACTTTAATGAGTTAGAAAAATGTTGTAAGTAAATTTATATATAAGAAGAAATAAAAACTCAAGAATTTCCAGGGATTCAATGAGAAAAAGTGCAAAAAAAAGGTGGCTTAGCTTTACCAGATCTAAAATTATATTATAAGGCATCATTCATCAAAACTGTCTGGTATTGGCTAAGAAGTAGAGTCGTGGATTAGTGGAATAGACTAGGTGCTATAGCCGGAAATAATTATAGTAATCTGCTGGTTGATAAACCCAAAGATTCCAGCTATTGAGATAAAAACTCTCTCTTCCATAAAGACTTTTCTTTAAATTGGGAGTTAGTATGGAAGAAAGTTAGATTAGACCAATACCTCATTCCTTATCCCAAGGTAAGACCAAAATGGATACAGGATTTAGACAAAGAAAACAATATTATTTTCAAATTACAAGATCAAGGAGTAGTTTACCTGTCATCTCTATGGAAAGGGAAGCAGTTTATGACCAAGCAAGAGATAGAGAATATTTTAAAAAACAAACTGGATAATTTTGATTACATTAAATTTAAAAGCTTTTGCACAGACAAAAGCATTGTGACCAAGATCAAAAGAAATGTAGTAAATTGGGAAACAATTTTTACAACTAGTATTTCTGACAAAGGACTCATTTATAAAATTTACACATAACTGTGTCAAATTTTTACAAAAACAAGCCATTCCCCAAATGACAAATGGTCAAATGATATGCAAAGGCAACTTACAGATGAGGAAATCAAAGCAATCCATAGTCTTATGAAAAATTGCTCTAAATCATTACTTATTAGAGAAATGCAAATTAAAACATCTCTGAGATACCACCTCACACCTCTTAGACTGGCCAATATGATCAGAAAGGACAATGATCAATATTGGAAGGGATGTGGGAAATCTGGGACACTAATACATTGGTGGTGGAGCCGTGAACTCATCCAAACTTTCTGGAGAGCAATTTGGATCCAGCAATACCATTACTGAAGAGATGATGAAAAAGGGTAAAATTTTCACTTATACAAACATATTGATAGTAGACCTGTTGGTGGTGGCAAAGAATTGGAAATTAAGTGAATGTCCTTCAATTAGGGAATGACTTAACAAACTGTGGTATATGTATGCCATGGAACACTATTCTTCTATTAGAAACCAGGAGGGATGGGAATTTAGGGAAGCCTGGAAAGATTTGCATGAACTGATGCTGAGTGAGATGAGAAGAACCAGAAAAGCATTGTACAACCTAACAGCCAATATGCGGATGATGATCAACCCTGATGGATTTGCTCATTCCATCAGTGCAACAGCTAGGGACAATTTTGAATTTTCTGCAATGGAGAATACTATCTGTCTCCAGAGAAAGAATTGTGGAGTTTGAACAAAGACCAAAAACTATTACCTTCGATTTAGAAAAAAAAAATTATCTTATGTAATTTTGCTATCTCTTATACTTTAGTTTTCTTCCTTATGGATATGATTTCTCTCTAATCACATTCAACTGAGATCAATGTATACCATGGAAACAATGTAAAGACTAACAGAATGCCTTCTGTGGGGGGTGGGGGAGGGAAAGAAGAATGGGGTAAAAGTTGTGAAGACTCAAATAAATAAAATATTTCTAAAAGAAAAATCAACACATCTTCAATGCTTCACCTTGAGTGGTTAAGCGTTTTTTCCTTAATTACACTTTCTTTTGTTTCCTGATTATGTTAAATTTGTATTTCTGCCCCCAACTGTTTGTGTCTATATGAGATAAAAATATAGTTCATGTGTGAACTGTTGTGCTTGACTATTGCCTCTTGGGCTTTTCTCCATTGGTTCCTTTCTTTTTTTACCCTTTCCTTTCCTTTCCTTTTCCTTTCCTTTTTCGGCTTTCCTTTTCGGCCTTTCCTTTCCTTTCCTTTCCTTTCCTTTCCTTTTCCTTTCCTTTCCTTTCCTTTCCTTTCCTTTCCTTTCCTTTCCTTTCCTTTTCCTTTCCTTTCCTTTCCTTTCCTTTCCTTTCCTTTCCTTTCCTTTCCTTTCCTTTCCTTTCCTTTCCTTTCCTTTCCTTTCCTTTCCTTTCCTTTCCTTTCCTTTCCTTTCCTTTCCTTTCCTTTCCTTTCCTTTCCTTTTCCTTTCCTTTCCTTTCCTTTCCTTTCCTTTCCTTTCCTTTCCTTTCCTTTCCTTCTTTCCTTTCCTTTCCTTTCCTTTCCTTTCCTTTCCTTTCCTTTCCTTTCCTTTCCTTTTCCTTTCCTTTCCTTTCCTTTCCTTTCCTTTCCTTTCCTTTCCCTTTCCTTTCCTTTCCTTTTCCTTTCCTTTCCTTTCCTTTCCTTTCCTTTCCTTTCCTTTCCTTTCCTTTCCTTTCCTTTCCTTTCCTTTCCTTTCCTTTCCTTTCCTTTCCTTTCCTTTCCTTTCCTTTCCTTCCTTTCCTTTCCTTTCCTTTCCTTTCCTTTCCTTTCCTTTCCTTTCCTTTCCTTTCCTTTCCTTTCCTTCCTTTCCTTTCCTTTCCTTTCCTTTCCTTTCCTTTCCTTTCCTTTCCTTTCCTTTCCTTTCCTTTCCTTTCCTTTCCTTTCCTTTCCTTTCCTTTCCTTTTCCTTTCCTTTCCTTTCCTTTCCTTTCCTTTCCTTTCCTTTCCTTTCCTTTCCTTCCTTTCCTTTCCTTTCCTTTCCTTTCCTTTCCTTTCCTTCTTCCTTTCCTTTCCTTTCCTTTCCTTTCCTTTCCTTTCCTTTTTTCTTCATTTTTATAAAAAAATATCAAAACTTCTCCCAGGCTCTTTGTTTTATTAGACATCCTTTTAACTCCTTTCAAAATGTATTTTATTTATATTTTTTCCTAAATATATTCCAATTATATTTAGTCTTGTAAACATGTGTTTGACACCTTTCCTTCAGAACTCTAATTACTAAAATGATAAAATGTTAGTCTAGAGAACTGAAAATGAATCATACTTCCCACTTCCTTCCAGAAAGCTGATAGACTTAAAATACAAAAAAACAGAAATATTTGAACATGGCTAATGTGGGAGTTTATTTTGTTGGATTATGCTTATTTCTTTTTTTTTTAAAGATTTTTATTTTTAATATTCTTTTCTTTCTAAATTGAGTTCCAATTTCTTTTCCTTTTTCCCACCCCTCCCCACCTACTAAGAAAGCAAGCAATATATCAATTATACATGTTAATAATATTTCCACATTATCCATCTTCAAAAAAAACCAAGAAAAATAAAGTGAGATAAATTTACAATCAGAGTTTATCAGTTTTCTCTATGGAAGTATACAACATATTTTCATCATCAATCTTTTGGAAGTTTTTGGATTATTTTATTGAACAGGGTAGACATATTTTTCATAGCTGATCATTTCAACTTTGCCTTTATTGATCTGTTTATGCTCATTTTCTTTTGCATCAGTTTTTTTAAAGGTATTACCATATTTTTTTCTGAAGTCCTCTATGAATCCTAATGATGATATGATTCAGAAAGAACATATGAATAATTTCTCAATATTAGAATACAAAAAGTTCATCCTTTTAGAAAGATATATTAAAAATCTTATGATTCCTTGTTCATATATACAATTTTATTCTTCTCTTGAATCTTGGGATTTAACTTCCAAGTTTGTATTTAGCTCTAATCTTTCTATCAGGAATTTTCATAAGTTCTCTCATTTATCATTTTTTTCCCCTTAAGAATTATGTCCAGTTTTCCTGGGTAAACTGTTTTTTACTCTAATTCTATTTCTTTTGCCTTCTGGAATAGATCATGAGTTCTCTATTCCATAATGATGGCTGACAAATATCATTTTGGGCATCTAGATGATATAATGCTGGGCCTGATTAAAACTTGAGTTCAATATCACTTCAGAGATTTACTATATATATGACCCTGAGAAAAACACTTAATCCTTGCTTTCCTCAGTTTCTTCAGTTGCAAAATGAGGATTTTTTAAAAAACATCTGGAATATTTTTATATTTACCCTGGAAGTTTTTCATTTTGGCATTTCTTTCAGGAAGTCATTGGTGTATTCTTTGTATTTTTACTTTGCTCCTGGTAGTGATTCCCTTCCAGGCATGATAATTTTCTTTTATCCCTTCTTCAAATATGATACATAGCTGCCCCTCACCCCCCCCCCCCTTTTTGGTTATGGCTTTCAGATAATCCAATGATTCTAAAATTATTTCTCCTTTTCCCACTTTCTAATTTCACTTTTTTTGTTATGAGATATCTTGCATTTTCTTCTATTTTTCATTCTTTTGACTTTGTTTTAATATTCATTTTCTTATGGAGTCAGTTTCTATTTGATTCAGTTCATCTGTTGATTGATTGAGGTTTTGTCTTTTGTGCCAAGTTGCTTATTCTTCTGTCAATTTTTTTCCTGTCTTTCTTCCTGTCTCTTCCAATCTTTTTTTGTAGTGCTTTCATTTCATTTTAAAATCTTTTCAACATTTTAGAAAGATCATTTTTTCCTCTTTCAGAAATTCTCATTGAACTTGAATGAATGAATCTTTATTAAGTTACTGCTTTGTGCAAAGCACAAAAGTGAGTATACAAATAGAAAAATAAGACAGCCACTCTCTTTTTTCAAGGAACTCACATTCTAATGATGGAGAAAACATATATAAGATGTTTCAGCAAGTCATATGGAAAGATCCTATGATCCTTACAGTATAGCAGTAAAGTAATGCAGCTTTCACTGATCAAATATGAGTTTTTGGGTTAGCTAGGTGGAACTGGATTCAGGAGGACTTGAGTTCAAATTTGACTTCAGATACTTGATACTTACTTGCTGTGGGATCATGGGCAAGTGACTTATATCCATTGCCCTGTAGAAACCAAAGGAAAAAAAAAATAGTTTCTGATATTGAACAAGCTGATAGTGTCAAAGATTTTGATCGCTAAAACTTTCTTTACAGAGTTTTCAGTAGATGGAGTTGTTGTACTTGCAGGAACAGTGACCAGGTTGAATCTCCCCAGGAGTTGTTTCCATCATGATGGGGGCACTGGGTTAAAGCCATTGTTATTCCCCAGGTCCTTTGACTCAGGGTCCAAGGTCTGAGGGGAAATGGTGGTCAATGTGATGCTACATGTTACCTCTTCTCTCCCCCTCAAAGAGTCTTATTTTCTTAGCTAGACTGGCTTGTCTGCCCTGTGAGTGGAATTTGGATTGGCAGTCGATAGGGATGACTGGCCCTTGTTCCACATGAATTGTCTCCTGGGATAATGACTGTGAGGGTTATGCTAGAATTAGAGCCAATAGTCTGGGAGATGCTTGCTGTTCCACTCTGGCTGTTGGTGGCAACTGATCAGCAGCTGGTGCTTATGGTGATAAAGAGGACCCTTTCTTCTCATTGATCTTCCCTCTATGATTACTTTAGGACATCAATTGAAAGGAAATCTCATGGATTATTCCTAATGCTTTTGGGCTCAGACACCTGGGCTATCTCCATCAGTGTCCAAAAGGAAATAGTAGTTGGGATGGTGGTGTTGTTTTAATTTGACTGGTATATAATGCCTCTTCCTCTCCATCAGAGTACATTTTTCTTTCTCTTAGGCTGGCTCTTTCCTTCTGTGTGGCAGTCATTTGAAAGGGGTCTCTTAGTCATAGAAGATGCCTTCCCAGATGTTGATGATAATGGTAAAGGTTGAGCTAGAAACAGGACTAGTGTTCTTGCATTTAAGCTTTACTCTTTGAGGTTTTTTCTTGTAGATATTGAGTTTTCATTCAGGTTTGTTAACTATACTGCAGGTTTCAAGAACATTTGCAACTGGTTCTGAGTTTCTACTCTGTTTAGAGATAGAAACTCACAGTTTTTGGTTGTTTCTATATTTGCTCCTTTTTCAGTTACTCAGTCTAAAACCTATGACCATTTTTTTGGGGGGAGGGTGTGGAGGAAGTTTGTGGGGGATTAAGTGACTTGCACAAGGACACCCAACTAGTACTTATCAAATGTCTGAGTCTGGATTTTAATTCAGATCTTCTTGACTCCATTGTCCATGATCTATTCACCTCCTAACTGCCCCCTCCCCCCATGAATACTTCTTGCTCTTGACCATCACCCCTAAATTTAGGTCCTCAACTCAGTTCTACATTGCATCTATTATCCAGCAAAAGGCAGTGAGTGTAAGAGAAATCAGCTGACACCTTTCTTCTTCATTCTGAACAAGGTCAGAAACATCTGTATGGATCTGGGACTTCTCTTTACTTTCAAAGACAGTTTCATTCAATCCTTTCAAGAGATAACTCTTGGGGGGCACAGTGGATAGAGTACTGACCCTGGAGTCAGGAGTACCTGAGTTCAAATCTGGCCTCAGACATTAAATAATTAACTAGCTGTGTGGCCTTGGGCAAGCCACTTATCCCCATTGCCTTGCAAAAAACCTAAAAATAAATAAAAAAATAAAAATAAAGGGATAACTTTTAGCAGCTGTCATGTCAGACTAGAACTTGTCCCTGCTGTGTACAAAACTCTCAATCTATCTCATTATGCTAATCTGAGCTGAAAAAATGATTCACTTCAATTTCTCTTGGATTTCTCATTCAAAAATCAGTCTGGTGCGCTTTCTAAAAAGCTTGGTTGTATACCTTTCTCCTACTCCATGATTTTTATTCATCTTAATCAGAAAAGGAAACTGTTGACACAAAAGTCCTTGGAATTGTCAGATTGTTTAATATCAGAAGCAGATATAATTTTATTCATGGCAATGACATTTAAGTTGATCACTGTCATCAAGTTTGCCACAACAAACCTGGTCATTTGTCCATTCCTACTGAAGTTAAACTTCTATATGTGTTACCTACCATTTTCAGACTATAAGTCCTTTGAAAGTATGGACTGGGGGGGGGCAGAGCCAACATGGCAACAAGAATGGATCATGCCTTAGGCGCTCTCTCATAAAACTCATGAACTAAGGACTCCAACTAAATTTTTGAGACACAGAACCCACAGAGGGACCCAATGAGGCAGTGCTCCTACTCAAGGTAACCTGGAAAAGTGCAGAAATGCTCTGCTCCATGGGGCTGGGGGGGCAGCCGCCAGAGGGGTGGCCCACCAGAAGAAGAGAATTTCAGCCTCCTGGAGGTAGTCCCAGGGCACTGGGAGCCTTGGCACATAGCAGGAGGGGACTCTCAGAGCCAGCATGTGAAGTCCAACCCTCAGGGCACGTAGAGAGCAGTGGTCAGCTGAGCTGAGTTCCAGGAAACAGAAGCAGGTGGAGTGGGTAAGCAGGAGCCCCCAGGGCATGAGCCCATTGAACCTAGGGAGGGAAGTGAAGAGAGAATGCCTCTGGAACAGGACTCTGGGGCTCTGACCACATTCAGATCCTGATCGCAGTCTAGGGCTCCCCCCGCCATAGAACAGCAGGGCCCCCCCACCTCAGCCCCATGGCAGAGGGGGGTGCCTATGGTCATTCACAGACCAGGAGGGAGGACAGAGCCTCACACACTGAGACCCTTGTGGGAGTGACCCAAAAGTTCAGAAAGCACCCTCAAACCAGGCTCAGGCTGGGAAAATGAGCAAGCAGAGAAACAAGAGGAACACCATTGAGAAATATTTTGCTTGTGAGCCCAAGAAGGATCAAAACACTCAGTGTGAAGATGAAGAAGCACAAGCTCCTGCATCTAAAGACTCCAAGAAAAACAGAAATTGGGCTCAGGCTATGACAGAGCTCAAAAAAGACTTTGAAAATCAAATGAGGGAGTTAGAAGAAAAACTGGGAAAAGAAAGGAGAGAGATGCAGGAAAAACATGAAAATGAAGTCAGCAGCCTAGTCAAGGAAATCCAAAAAAATTCTGAAGAAAATAGCATGCTAAAAACCAGCTTAGGTCAAATGGATAAAACAGTTCAAAAAGTTATTGAGGAGAATAATGCTTTAAAAAGCAAGATTGGCCAGATGGAACAAAGAGACAAGAAAACTCTCTGAGGAGAACAAATCCTTCAGACAAAGAATAAAACTGAGGGAAATTGATGAATTTACCAGAAACCAGGAATCAATACTTCAAAACCAAAAGAATGAAAAATTAGAAGAAAATGTGAATCATCTCATTGAAAAAACAACTGATATGGAAAACAGTCTTAGGAAAGGTAATTTAAAAATTATTGGAATACCTGAAAGTCATGATCAGGAAAAGAGCCTTGACATCATTTCCAGAGAATTACTACAGGAAAATTGCCCTGATATTCTAGAAGCAGAGGGCAAAATAGAAATGGAGAGAATCCACCCCCCCCAAGAAAGAGATCCCCAAAAACCAACCCCTAGGAATATTATAGCCAAATTCCAGAACTCCCAAGTGAAAGAGAAAATATTGCAAGCAGCCAGAAGGACACAGTTCAAATATTGTGGAGCTGCAGTCAGGATCACACAGAACTTAGCAGCAACTACATAGGTAGCCATAGACACTTTATGTGCAGATGGACTTATCATAAAGAATGTGATCCACCTGCGACAGAGTTGTTGGTGTTCGAACAAAGACTCAAGCATATTTTTTGATTATTATTATTTTGGGGGGGGTTTAGGGCAAATGGGGCTGGGTGGCCTGCCTGGGGCCACATAGTAGGGTGATTGTTGGGTGTCTGAGGCTGGATTTGGACCCGGGTGCTCCTGGCTCAAGGGCCAGTGCTCTGTATGCCACCCAGCCACCCCTACTAGTATTACTATTTTATTTTATTTTGAGGCTTTTTTTTTCATTTTTTGGTTTATGCAGGGCAGTGGGGTTTGGGTGGCTTGCATGTCACATGGTTGGGTGATTGTTGGGTGTACAGGGCCAGATGTGGGCTCAGGTTCTCATGGCTCCAGGGCTGGTGCTCTGCTCATTGAGCAACCTGGCCATACCTACAATTATTACTATTACTTTTTAATTTTAATTTTTTTCTCTCCCATTTACTTTATCACTCAAGTGAGTCTATATTTATGGGGGGAGGGGGGATTTTTTTTACTCTTAAGCAAGAATACTTTATTAATGTATAAAAAATTATTTGTATATAATGAGAATAAATATTAAATTAAAAAAAAGAGAAAGTAGGGATTCCTTGAACTTAGTGAAGTAGTTGGCACAAAATTAGCCCTTAATAATCATTTTTTCATTCATCTATTATTATATCATCTTATACCAGAAAGATCAGTAACCTTGGGAGTCAGAAGACTTGACCTCAATTCCCAGGTCTGATATTTATCTGTTTGACCATAGGACAATCACTTAACTTCCCTTAGTCTTAGCTTTTTCATCTGTAAAATGGAGATAACAATATTTGAATATACAATATTACAGGATTTTTATGAATAAATGTGATACAGCAAAACAAGTTGATATTGTTAATAGCAAGAGAAAAAAATCTATATTTACATTTTGAAAACACCATAGTGGAGAAGGAGCATTGGATTTGGAATCTGTGCATTTGGACTCAATCTAGGCTTAGTCACTTGTTATCTCTGTGACCTTCAGTTAGTCCCTTGGTTTTTCAAGGCTTCATTTTTCTTTCATTCAATGCTTTCATTTTTCTGTAAATGAGCTGTTGACTTAGTTGACTTCTAAGGTCTCTTTTAGATAGAAATCTATGATTCTATTCTAGTTAAATTCTCAGACCAATTACTTCATTCTTTAGGAATGTCAAGTAATCATACCAAAAAAACCCTGAAACTATCCTGTGACATACCATTACATACCCTTCTCTCTATCTAAAGAAGGAGTCATTCTCAGAAACAATCTCCATTATATTTGAATAAATTACAGATAAATTTATATTTAACTCCACATATGTTCAAGCTAAGTACATTTGGACACTCCCTATGAGAACATTAGTCTCATTTTGGTATTAATATTTTCTAGAATACGAATATCTAACTATGATTACAGTGGTTCCTTCTTGCCATGGAATATTGTAGATACACCATGACTTCCTTTGTGATGTGCTACCCCCCTTTTAAATTTTTGAGAAACTTCAGTATCTGCTAAGTATAGACTTCATAATATCAATAGATATATTTTTCAGTTATTGGGAAGCAAATCTTACAAATAATCTTTTAAAAACTGTGTTGCCTCATATGAAACAATCTCCTTTCAGAGACAGAATTCCATGTATTTATAGCACTGGATAGTTAATGCTACTTTCCATTATGGAAAGATAGTGTTATGTTATTGATGGGGTTCAGAAAAATTGAAGAATTAGTCAAGTGTTAAATAAAATAAAAAGAACTAGCTGTAAACATCCCTCAGTTTAAAGTTCAGTTAAAAATTACTAACATCCTATTTAAATCTGCAATTTAGATAAGCAAAAGTAGGTAGAAGGGGCATTGTGTAAGACTCATAGATGATGGGAGCAAGCAGGAAAACTCCCTAACAAGGGCCAGTGATAGAGTATTCTTTGAATTCCAGGACATGAGAAAGGAAGTAAAAGACCTTGGGCTGAGCCCAGGAAATGGAGTGACTGAGAGAGCAAAAGGTGTCAGTATCTCATAACCTTGGACCCAATGACAATGGGGAAAGGGGACAGCTAATCTCTGAGCAGATTACAGTGAGAGGGCAGTTCATTGATATAGCTAAAAGATGTCAATTTAAAGGAACTTCTAGAAACTAATGGCATTGAAAGAAAGGGGGATAAAGATTTTGGGAAGAACATGTGGGGGAGTTGTTGGCTGTGGTGTTGATGATGATGGTGATGGTAGTGATTGTGTCACAATTATCCCTTCTCTTCTTCTCTGGAAAAAGAAAGAAAAAAGTTCAAGGTAGAGTTCATAGGGGAGAAATCCAGAATAGTATGGGATGCCCCAACTATTGGAGAATATTTAAGCAAATCATGACATCTAAATATCATAAAATTTATATAGCACTTTACAAATATTATCTCATTTTATCTTTCAAACAATTCTAACATGTGGGTGTCATTTTACAGATGAGGAAACTGAATAAGACAGAAGTTAAGTAACTTCTTTAGAGTAACACATATAGCAAATAACTGTCTGAGACTGGGTCCAGCTGTATAATCATGTGCTATCTGCTATATTTGCAATAATAGAATATCATGTCATCATAAGAAATGACAAAATGCACAGTTTCAGAGGAAATTGGCAAGACCTTGATATACTGACACAGAGTAATATGAATAAAACTAGAACAATGCACATAATGATAACAGAAATATAAAGAAAAAAGATGTAATGATCTTGAAATGCTGAATGAGACATACCTTGCTGGATATGACAAATGTACCCTTTTGTGTCATTGTTTGAGTGTTCAAATTTGTATGGTTTTCTTTTTAGTTATTCAATGGAAAGGGAAAAGAGGAGAGAAAATAAATGCTTGTCCATCAGAAAAAAAATTAATTAAAATTTGAGGAAAAAATTTGCTTCTTTCTGTCTACCTTTTCCATTGTTCCACCACTTGTGCTCCATTTGTTCCTTCCTATAGTCCTTTTCTGCTTCTGTCAAGTGCCATAAGTTCAGGTCTCCTCATCTATTGTTTTCCACTGCTATATGGAAGTTCTAATTCATACTAGCAGGTAATATTATTTGATGTTAAGTGTCACAGTGAATAAAGTGGTGAACCTGGAGTTGAGAGAACCTGAGTTCAAATTTGGCCTCAAATGCTTAATACCTGTATGATCCTGGACAAGTCTTTTTTAACCCTGTTTGCCTCATATTTCTCATCTATAAAATGAAGTTGAAAAAGAAATGGCAAATCACTGCAGTATATTTGTCAAGAAAAATCCCTAATATGGACACAATTAGTCAGATATAACTAAAATGACTAAATAACAAAAAAAAAATGTTGGTTGATACTTCCCAGCATCCCATGTAGCCTTCTTGCTAACCAGCTCTGCCTTCTTGTTTTTCAGATTGACTTGTCTCTTGGTAGTTGCCACCTATCTTTCCTTTCCCAGAAATTAACAATTTAAGTAGGTATTTATTGGAAAAATCTCTTAACAAAAGTGTTTCTTCTGGCCCAACCTCTGAACCCCTATTACTATTAAATTTTTCTTTATTTTTGTTTCTCATAACTTTAAGGATCACATGGAGCCATGTTATCGGAAATCCTATGGAAATCTCTTCTTGTTTCAACTGCAAGTGGGTAGTTCTATCCACCCTAAATCTCAGTTGTACATCTCTTTCTCAAATAAGTATGTTCTTTAGGGATTCAGGTTTGGATTGACGTTGCTATATCTCCTTTTTCCATCTTCATCCAAACATAGTTGTGCATGGTTATTTATTCATATCATTCCAGTGCTACTTTGAAAATGGTCTCTATAAATAATGGAGAAGAGACAGAGCCAAAATCTTTAGATACAGCTATCTTTGCCAGGGAAAGGAAACTTTGTATTTCCAGTCTATGATTTATAGCATCAAAGATTTAGAATTAGAAGTACTTTTAAAGGTGGGTCATCTAGTGTTACCCCATTTTACAAATTAAGAAACTGAATTCTACAAAAATGAAATGACTTTCCTAAACTATCTTAGGTGGTAAGGAGGAGAAATAGCATCTGAACCAAGTATTTTTTCTAATATAGTACCCATTCTTTTTATCCATTGGTTGGTAAACTATGACTGAGGGCCATATTTGGCACGGAGGCCTTACAAAAGCAAGCACTGTCCACGTCTCAACTCTGGCTTGAGGATGATGTATTACTATCTGATATCCAAATATTCCATCCCTTTTCTAGAACAGCTTCCAGTTGTTGCATGAACATGTCAATAGTTATAGGGCATGAGAAGCTCTAATTCCCATTTGGACTCCAAAGCTGCTTCTTCTTCTTTGTTTAAAATCAATTATCATTGAACTAGAGATCTTTATCTCTTCTTGAAGATGTTAGAGAGCTCCTATTTGATATCCTCACTTTTCACAGGGATGAAGTCAAAGATCATGGAATATTTTAGGAGCAATTAACATACCTTTAAGGAAAGGCAGGGATCTAAACTGTGATCTGAGAGGGCCGTTGATCTAATAAAAATATTTCCAGAGTCTGGAGTCATAAAGAATTTATAGAAGTAATCCCAAGTCCTCAGAGGAAAAAAATTAGGAAGAAGTAGCTCAGGAAAACACCATTATGGACGCTAACTTAGGTATCAGTTAGTTATAGTTTATTTCATACAATGGTCGCATCTGAGACAATATTCTTTTATTATGGTATGCTGCTTATGTCCTCTCTTCACTCAAATCTATGAATCTAGGTACCCTTATCCACATCTGAATTTGCCTTCTTTCCATATAGGTTTTCCTGAAGCAGATACCCACTTTTTGTTGATAGGTTTGGTCTAAATTGCTATTTAGTCCATTCCCTTTTTCTAGAACCATATCTAGGTCATGCAAATGATAGCAGTTGTGATGATGTCTTCTCTTCATTCCAGCCCTCTAGAATCCTACAGTTATCTCTTTTTTAGAGCCCTTGAAGAGACTGAATTACTCTTCCATTTAAAGCATACATGCAACATTAGGTTCCTATTTCTTGGGTATCCCTAACTCCTAAGCCCTGTGCAGATCTACTGCTTAGAAATGAATTCTTTATTTAAGGACTCCTCATTTAAAGTCTACATTATATAGGCATCTGTCACTGGTTCCATTCTCTCTTGTTCTTACCCTAACTAAATGACTATACCAGTGCTTTGTTCTTCTAAAACCATCTGTATTATAGTTTTATGAAAAGAAAAAAAGAAAGAACATGTGCACAAATGCTGAAGCTTTTTTAATTAAAAGCAATCATAAATTTGTGACTAAATACTTTAAATCATAGGTAGCCATAGACACTTTATGTGCAGAATAACTAATTGCAACATCCCTAACCAGTAAAACCAGGTTCTTACTGAAACTTGATTACATAGGTCTTCAGATCTTGAGGGTAGCCCCGTTATCCATTAAATCCAAAGATGAACTTCAGAAATTATAAGTTCATTCGCTGCAGTTTTCTCTCCTCATGTCCAGTAAAATCACATATTGAAGAGTGTTGGGTTTGGAATCCAACATTCTTTGTATATGTGATTTCAACAAATCACTGCCTGTTGCTTGTATATCAATTTTCTCAATTTCAAAATGAGGGTATGGAATAGATGACCTCTAAGATTCCTTCCAATTCTAGCATCTATGATTCTCTAGATTCAATCTATACTATTACTATACTATGTCTATAGTGTAGATGGTCTTTGAGAACTGCTGCAATTAAAGACTTGGGCAGACTGGTCTTCAGGCAACAGATATATACTTTATCACTAGGCCTATATTAAATTTGTAAGCTATAACTAGAGGAATAGATTTCAGGACATCTCTCTCTCTCTCTCTCTCTCTCTCTCTCTGTCTCTGTATGTGTGTGTGTGTGTGCGTGTGTTTGTGTGTATGTGAGCCCACCATGGCCTAGGCTTTCTTTTCTAGATAGCAACTGAAGTTGTCAGATTTGACTAGGAAAGAGAAAACAAATGCAGGACTTTGTATATTTTTAGATTTGCTTTATGTTTTCTAAATTAAGCACTTCTAAGACTAAAATTCTAATGAAATTTATAATGGAATTGAATATTTTAAAAATTATTTTGGTCAATGGGTTTCAACATTCAACTGTGTTTTGATCTAGATGAGAGATATATTTAGAATCTATCTATATAATAAACATCTATCCACAACATTATTATGACATTTTAAAAGGTGATTGCTTTTGTTAAGTTAAAAAATCTCAAGTTATATGTACATGTAATAAAAATCAAAATTCATGAAATGAAATCAATAAATAGAAACCCCAGTGGACTATTAAATTAATGCATTCAGAATGTAAAAAAGTTAAGTCCAGTATGTGAGTTATATTTAAAGACCTGAAAGTTTGAGCTCTGTTGATCCTCAGTAGAATTAAAAACTAGACATCATGATTTGCAAACCATTGCAAAGGAATGGCAGCCCACTTTCTTGTTTCTTATCCTCAATATTTCCATGTCCTTCCCTCCTCAAATCTGGTGTATTCCTGGCTATGAAATACATTTTGAAAAAAAGAAATGCATCTTTTAGAAAATCTGTGGCTCTAGAAGTACTTATAATGAAAGAGCTGTATAAATTGTAGTTACTTCAGCTGAACTGTAATTAGGAAATAATGAAAATACTTGGATGAGGTGGGTAATGGGAGCAATAGAGACCCCAGGATGATGACTGGAGATTGCTGCTGGAGAGGTTCATTCAGGTTTTATGATAGAATCTGGACACCCCAAGAGGATAAGAACCTAGGAACACTGGAGGAAGGTTGATGGAAGGAGACTATGGGAGCAAAGAGTATGGTTGGAAAGAAATGTCACCTCAGCCTTTAATTATACTTATTGAGCACATGCTAAACTCTTCTGGTTAAAGAATTCAAAGTGCTGAATAAGCATGCTTTAAATTCAGTCCCTTGGATAAAGCCCCTAGTTTAAAGTCCACTATAAAAGATTCCAAATGTTGGAACTTACTGTTAATGGATTATTGCATTATAGTATGTGAAATTCTGTCATTTCATTCAGTTGGAGAAAGCATTTTCTTTTAAAAATGCAAAATCTTTGGAGGGTTTAGGGGGTTATCAATCATTCACACATTACTAAGACTGTTCAATCAGTGACCTCTCACTAATATCCAGCTAGGATCATTGAACTAGAAAAATTTCGTTTTAGAAGGGAAAGTGTTATTTTGAATCCTATCATCTGTAAATGGTAGAAAAGTTGGTGGGATGCTATAATGGAGGCTGAAAATATAGAATAATAATGATAATAATAATATTTTAATAATGTGGTGCATAAAAGAATATGATCTTTATATGTGTATAAGTGTATACATGCATGTATGTATCTTATATTAATATGACCAATCATTGTTACAAGCAACTCCTGCATTGAAAAGTAGTATTGTATAGTAGAGAGATATCTGACTTTGCAGTCAAGAAGACTTGGATTCGAATTCTGATTCTGACACATACTGATTGTGTGGTCCCGGGAAAATCACTTAAATATCCTCTTCTTTGGACAATACTATTAAAGAATAATTAATTTGAAGTGAAGGTGTCAATTTGCCATTGGTAGAGAGAATTTCCTCATTCAAGAATTTCTTGCATCAACGAAACCACAGATCTAGTTCTCATCCTCAACAACAATAATATTTTACATTTATTTATTATTTGACATACTTTCTGAAGTATGTCCAAATGATTTGCCCAAATGATCTCATATCTAGTATGTTATCAGAACGTTTTCTAGGTTAATGGGGTTAAACATCTTGTCCAGGGACATGCAACTTGCAAGAGGCTGAGGTCTGATTTGAACTCTGATTCTCCTGACTCCAGGGCAAACACTCTTTATCAACTGAGTCACCTAGTTACCCCTAATTATAATCTTTTCATTAGATCTGCCACCAGTCTTTTGCTTCTCCAATTGATGCCTTACAAATTTGTGTACCCAAAACACTGATGTGACTATATCATAGACCTACTCAAAAATCTTCAATGGCTCCCGGTGACCTTTAGGATAAAATGCAAATCCCTCAGTCAGGCATTTAAGGTTGCATGTTTTTTGCTTCACTTTGTTTTAGTTAACTTCATAGTGTTTCAATCAAAATCCTCTATCAGCTATTCCCTGTAAGAGGCATTCTATATTCCACTTCCTTGCCTTTGCATCTTGGTCTCCAGTTTCTGGAATTACTCTCTCTTCACTTTAGTTTTATTAGAATTCCTAGTTTCCTTCACAGTTCACTTTGCACACTACCTCCTGTACAAGGTTTTCCCCAGTCTTCTTATTCCTAGTTACACTGTCCCTTTTGAAATTACTTTGTTACTCTCTATATACTTTATAGTTTCTTAACAGTTTCCATGTCCTAACCCATCTTTACCCATTCTATTCCAAAACCTGCAGAATATAAACCCCCTTAAGGGTAGAAACTAATTTATTTTTTGTCTTAGTACTTTCAGAGCACAAGAAATTTGCCCATAGCATGTGTCTGCTCAATAAATGATTATCTGATAAATTTAAATTAATTTTATCCTACACTAAGATGAGTGAAATTTGCCTACACAATTAAAAATACAAGTTTAATTCCAAATGGATCCAGACCATGCCATAGTGTTTGCTAGGGAAACATAAGCTTTTTAATTTTAGAGGACTTTGCTACCTAAATCAAAAAAACTAATCTTATACTACTAAATGTAAAAACTTAAATTGTCTTGTTAAAATTATTCCCTGGTGTTAAATTGCATGAAATCACTGAGAAATTATGCACGTATTCAAATCAAGTATTTTTCTAATTATCCTTTATTCTAACATTTGCAAATTTGAGTGAAGAAAAGAACAAGTAAATACATATCCATAGGGGATTGTTTTGTGATTTGGGGAAATACATTTGCTTTATTTAATATCCCTTTCATTAATTTTCCTTGTACACTTAATCTATTACCATCTTGCCATGAATCAATTCACTGATCTCCAAGAAACTTGGGAGAGGGGAGTTAGGCAGGGTGAGAATCAGAAGGATACCAATGATAAGCTTCACCTATCTCAAAATTTTGCTTAGAGTTGATTTTTACACAAAGAAAAGAGAAGGAAAGGAAATTTTCTTGCTTATACTTTGTATCCTATTTCTTGTTTCCGTCCCTTCTGTACCTCACATACTCTAATTCCAGGATCTAGAATTTAGGCTAGTGTAAGTATTATTACAGCATAGGATATGAATTAAAGGAATTTCTATATGTGGCCTTGGAAACTCTACTATCTTTGTTCTATGAGGAAAATGCCTGATCATCAAATTGAGAGACTGACTTTCCAACATGCATAAATTGGAGATTGCCTTTTATTATTCAAACATGTATATATATATATATGTATATATATATATATATATACATATATATATATATACATTTACTTGTTTAATAAATGACATGAATGACCTACCTGTCCATTTGTATGTATAACTAATATGTGTCAAGATTAGAATAATCTATTTATTTGATTTGCAAATTTTTTTAGTCATTAAACATAGATTTTCCTTTCCCCTGGTGCACTTATTGATGCCCTCCTGTTCTATTTGAGCTCAACATTTCTCTCTTGATTTACTAATTACTGAATCATAACTAAGATTTCCCCCCCTTTCTAGTTCCTGATCCAGAAAGCAATTACTATTGGATATCTTCCTAAAAGTCTTACCTATCTAGGACCTCTGAAATTAACCAAAGACATTAAAAGAAATTCTAAGTTTGAGTTAATGTAAGAGTTCCTGCTCATTGTGTTTACTCTGACAGATATTGGAAAATGTTTATTCTCCCTTTTCCCAGACAGGTGATACAGAAATTGGTGAGTCTCAGTAACCCAAGATTTCAGTTATCTAAGTTATATACAGCCTAATATCCCATTGTAATATTCATTCTTCATGAATTGTTAATTAGTTGATTGATTGGTACCCTCAGGAACATTTACTCTTCCAAGAACATGTAAACTGTGGCTCACCACCATGAGGGGTCCTTAGTTTAAGAGAAAGAGATGGCCAAATTATTATCCTTTTTTAAATATTCTGGCATTATTAAGAAAATTATTAAATTATGTCTCTCTAATCTTTATAAACAACATAGATCTTACCAAAAATAGTTCCTCATCCTAAGATACAATATCAGAGAAGTTGTAAAATATCTTCTGAGGTCTATCAAAAAAAGGATTGTAAGTTTCTATCTCTATAGGATTTTAGAGGTCATTCAGTAAAGTCAGCCCTCTAATTTTGTAGATTATGGATAGTGAAGCCCAGAATGTTGAGCAATGTGACCCAAATTTCACAGATTGTGGGTGGCAAAGCCAAGAAACTGCTTGAAAATATTATTTGAAATTAATGCATGTGAATATTTCAGATGCATGCTACATTTTATAATATAATATAAGCACTGATATGAATTATCCTTGCTATTTCTGTCTAGTGGGCTAAATATTCTTTTAAAACCAATGTGTTCTGCTTCCTATTTTTTTGTTGATGTACTAATGGAATACCTAGAATTCCTAAGGTCTTTTCAAGGCTCAGAAGATGCAGGAAGGAAGCTGGCAGAATTATTTTCTTTAAAGAGGATTGGTAGGAACTATATATTTTCTTTGAGTTGAAAGTTTTCTTCTTATAGTTTCAAACAGTACTAAATACGTCTATTTTAACCAAAAAAGCAGATTTGAAAACTGATAAAATCCTAAGAAATTAAACTAATTTCAAATGTGGAGACATGTTTTGCTTAAATTTTATTTGTCTAGACAAATATATTTTTATCATCTCTATTCCATATGAAAAGGAATTTAAAGAATTCTATTACTGTGGAAAGACAGTTTTCAAATTGGCTTTGTTTGTTTTTTATCCTATTAAGCATTTCTCATTTGTGTACTCAGAATTCTTACCCAGTGTGTTCACTATTGGATGCCCTATTATTAACTGATAAGACAACAGATGCTACATTAAAAATAAAAAAAATAAAATTAAACACATGAAGTTGTGTCCAAATGTATATTCAGGAAAACTTTATTTCTTAATATGATATAGATTCTCCCATGTGTGTGCTTTTAAAAACAAATCTGAATATTTTAAAATTTTCAATAAGCAAAGCTTTTTGTTTTTTTTCAGAATTCTTTTCTCTGAGCATGTCCTATTTCTTGGCATAGTTAGACTACTTTGCAAGATGCTCACTGGAATCATTCCAGATACTGTTTTCACTTGGTGACTATTTGTTAAATGTCAAAGGTCAGCAAACTGCTCCTGTGTCAAGAATGAATAAAGAAATTCCTCCCCCCCCTCTTTTGAACAATGGAACATTTGTAATTTTTCTGCTAATCCCCCTTGTTTCATGTCCATTTTCCTTTACTTCCATTTGAATATCTCTGGAAAGTTCAGTAATTCTTTTGTCATTCTTATGAAATTAATATAATAGGTCAAGTTTTTGACTGCTATAATCATAGAACTTTTTGAAAATAAAAAAATAATCTCTCTATAAAGGGTCAAATTCCTTACATTTCAAAGAAGTATACAGATTTTTGTTCACTCTGAAGAGAATACTTGTCTGCAATTCACAGGATTTCATTTTACTTGTGAAAGGAGTTATATTTATTATGTAAAAATTGGAAAAATTGAAAATGGCAGGCAGAGCAAAATGAGTCTTCCCTCAATGAATACAAAATATATTGACTCTAATCATTTTAAAGATGCACATTTCAAAAAACAGGCTGAGAGGTCATTTGGAGTGAAAGAATATGGAAGTTGTTATGTTTTTTTTCTCATTCTTTATAGTCTTATACTGTATTGTAGCTATTAGATAGTTTGTAATTTCTTTATTATAAAAAATTAATAGTGGAAATGCATTGTCTTGTCTTTGAATGTTTTTTTTTATAAAATAACTATGATTAGATAGGTTTATGGCAGCTGTCATTTTTATTTGGCCATATTCTCTGTCTCTATCTGTCTACCTCTCTGTTTCTGTCTCTTTCTGTCTCTGACTTTCGGTCTTGCTTTTTATCTCTCTGCCTCTGCCTCTATCTCTGTCTCTCTCAGCACTAACACTTTCTTTCACCTCATCCAGTGAAAGGAGGGAAAAGACTCATGGTCGAGTTCATCAGAGGAAAATCCAGTATATTTCTAGCAGCTTTTTGTTGTAAGAAAAAACTGGAAACAAAGAATGTGGTGCCAATCTGTTTGAAAATGTTTAAACTGTTATGGCATATGAATATAATAGTATTTATGTAGACCTTTATAAATATAATTATCTCTCTGTTTCTCTCTCTGTAGTATCCTTATGTCTGTCTGCTGTCTGCCTGTCTCTATCTCTCTCTGTCTATCTCTCTGTCTTTCTGTCTCTCTCTTTCACACACACACACACAAACACACAGACACAGAGGTAATCCAATAATGAGTTATTCTGTAATTGACTTCGAATATAAATATATTCTGGGTCACATGCATATTCAGAAACTTAATCTCTGACCTCTCATCTTCCAGAGACCAAAACCTGAAACCTTGTTATTGTGTATAGTTTGAGAGAAAAAGCTTTGGGTTACCACAAATCATATACAAAATCTCTAATCTTTCAGTTGACAATACTGTTGAGAATAAAGAATGATTCAACAGACACATACATACTGATAGGATATCCTAAAGGAGAATTGGTTCAGTAAAAAAGTCAAAAATAATACGGCAATGAGAATGTATTGCAGTGTTATATTCTGAGAAATAATAGACTTTAAATTTTTTTTAAAACTACAATTTTCCAAGAGCACATTTAAAATCAAATGTAGAGTCATAGAAAGCTGTAATTGAATATAGGCTTTGAATGAATAAATACTCAGAGTGTTGTAGAGTGTTATGTGGATGAGTTGTTTCCTCAGGTCTTTTTTTAAAATTCATGGAAATGTGAATAGTGTTAAATTGAATATTGTGTCATCTGAACATTAAATGTGTGTTATACAGGGCTCTTATATCAATGTACTGGACTGACTTTTAAAATTCCAGTCATAATAGTAGTTACAGAAGCCCCAGAGTCTTTGACTGTTAACTCAACTGAGAACATCTGTGTGATGACAGTGAGAATGATGGATCAGCATAGTTTGCCTACCTCTGTGCAAGTGGTCTTTGATCTAGCTTACAGATGGTAGGAGAGAGAATATTTCTGCAGACATAGCACATACATGCCTAATTTGATCTTTCTCATGGGTCCATTGGGAAACACAGCAGTCCACCCTCCATTATAATATAGCTAAGTTTAATTTATGTATATTATATATATATATATATATATTATATATATATCTCACTATCAATTTTCCCTCAATATCTTTGTTTCTATCTCTCTAGGATTTCATAGAATTATTTAATTTGATTTTCCCCATCAAGCTGATAACATATTTAAATGTCATTAGTTTTGTAACTGAAATGTTTACCTCAACATCTTTTGTAGGTGTAAGGAAGAAGGACAGAATGAAAGAGCACTGTATTTGAAAAACAAAAGATTTTCATTTGTTTTCCAGGCCTTGCAATGACATATGGATAAGTCATTTAATATGATATATCTTACTAGAGGACTAACATGTTGGGGGTCAAGCAAACAATGGGCATTCAAAAGGCAATCTCCACTTGGGAGTAAAGGAGTCAAGTTCCAGAATGGGGAGAATATAGATATTGACTGAAAGTCTGACCAGGATACGTTGCAAATTATCTAGAGGATTTCCTGATGTAGTGAGCTAAGACAATGTGAGACCATTTGCAAGGAAAGAGATTCAAGCAAAGGCAACAGTATGGCAACAGAAAGTCATGCTAGACCTGATTGTCTCACTGGAATCTTATGAAATCATGAAACCTTGCCCTGGAGGAATTGGATTGGTAGAACTTTTAAATACTTAAATACTTGTTTTGTTACTCTTTCCAGAGTTAGCTAATTCTGTGTTTAAGAAATTCTAACATTTTTACAATTATTTTGGTAATTTTTATGATCATTCTTGTTTACATTTTCTATAGTTGAATTGGAATTGCTGGGTCGAAGGATGTGAACAGTTTTATTGTTGTTTGGGCATAGTTCCATACTGCTCTTCAGAATGGTTGAATCACTTCACATCTTGACCAGCAATACATTAATGTCCATTCTCCCCCATTTCAATTCCTTCTTTTGTCTCTTCAGCCATTTTCCATATAAGCATTTTTCTAGGATTAAATCAAAAGAATACAATCATTTTTCCCTTCATTATTAGCCTTTGAATTGATTAAGGTAATAACAGATTTTCCTTTATTTTCTTCCTCTTCTCCTTCCTTTTATGTGCCTTCCCCTTTGTAATTTTTCTGACAAAAATAAAAATTTACTTGGAGATGAAGTATTGTAGAATTTGATTTATGATATGTGGGGATTATTTCTTTCCCATCCCTTCTATTCCACTTCAATTTTCACTAGTTTCCTTTTGTATTCTTAGAAAGCAATTTTTAAATGGTCTCTCCGTGGTTATTTTGTTATTGTTGCTCTTTGTTGTTGCATTTGCTTCTTTGCCTTATATTTCTGTTTTCTATTGTATTTGAAAAGCAAAGAATTTATTCAGGCCTGGTTTCTTTCTAGGGATGATGATAATGCTTCCTTTGATTGAACGCCTATTTTTTTATGAGTGCTTAGGTTATGATTTGCAAAAAAATTTATTCATGTCTGGTCTCTTTCTAGGGATGATGATAATGCTTTCTTTGAACACCCATTTTTTTTATCAGTGGTTAGGATATGATTTACAGGATATATCATCATGACATTTCAGTTCCTTTGCTTTTGAGAACACAATATTTCATTCTCCCTTGAGATTTATAATGAGTGCAAAATATTCTTGTGTTGTTCAATTTCTTTTCTTTTCTTTTGAATAAGTGCTCTTACAGATTTTTTTTAACATTGGCAGTTTCAAATTTAACCACTATGTGCCTTGGAGTTTGAAATACTGTATTTTGTTTTGTGAATTCTTTAAATTGACACTGCTTTGTATCCTGAAATTTGGGAATTTTTTCTTGTATATTTTTGCATTATGGTGCTCAGATTTTTGACTTGCCATATTTTTCTGAGAGATTTATAATCCACATCTCTACAATTGTGTTTTTAGACCAATGTATTCCTTGTAAGAGAATCATGCTTTATTTTCACATTATTTGTTTTCTTCCAGATTATCCTTATTTTGGATGGATTTGCATTCTTAATCAGTTATTTTCTTTTTTATTTATTTGTAGAGACTTGCCATTATGAATTAAACTATTTTTTATTCTACCATTTCTTTCTGTTGTGAAGAATAAAAATTCTATTTTCATAATCCTTATTTCTCTTTCAAACAATTTGAGAATATACTGCTTTGGAAATACATAGTGCCAGTTGTGTCAACAGGTATTGATTTATTTATTTCCTTCTGATTTGGAATTCATTGATATTTGAACACTTATAGTTGTTCTATTTTCCTTTACATAGCTGTTTAAATTTTCTTTTATTATTAATATATTCTCTGGTGATTTATCTGCTTATGCTCAAGGTTTTTTATTTAATTTCTTTCTTTACACCTTTGATAATTTCCCCCCCCCCCCACACACACACATACAGAAACACACACACTTATATTCACCTATTATTTTTTGGCTGCTTTCTCTTTCAGAGTTGTTCACTTGGGGTTGGAACTCAAAGTCATCTCAATCTCTTCCCATGCTGGGAAATTCACATTTCACAGTCCTTAATATCTACTGTAAGTTCTTTCTGGTGTCAGAAATGACTCCAGCTTGATACTAGGCTCTTTCTCTAAGGTTTAATGGAGAGTCATGCAGTCATGGAGACAGAAACAAGTATATAGCCAAGTTGCTGTCCTAGCAAGAATGAGCATCTGCCTTTTTCCTTTCAATGTTACTGAATGCAAGAGTAGATTTCAATTATGTTGAAAGTTGATGTTCCAGATCTGGTGCTGGAACATGATGGGATATAGGAAGTGGGTGCTGAGAATGTAGATAATTAGAGATTAGCTTTTTCTACTGTTATTTCTTTGAATAGCAATCTTATTTTTATTCTTAGTTTCTAGATTATAGAAGTGAATGAAATTGCTTTCTCTTTTGCATACAATTCCTATTCTAGAGAGATTTCAGAGATCATGAGATTCAGAAAAATGTATTAGGTCTCATTTTTTGGGTTACCTGGCAAGTATTATTACTATGAAAATATTTCATTGAAATATCAGCATATTCATTTGGTATTCAAGAATACACGCAATTTACACATGGTCATAACATTAATGTTTTTATGTTTTATAACAACCATTTTAATGTCAAATTGTTTCATGGATAATGAAAAATCATAAAGAATACTCTGTAATAAATAATTTGAATATTTTTTTATAGTCAGCTTAATGTTAAAGAAATGATTCTTTTCTCTGTTTTACTTATTTAATCTGTTCTCTGTTTTACTTATTCTGTTACTTTTGATAAAGACATACTTAACCAGAGGTATATTTCTGGAGTAAGGTTTATCTAATCAAGTCCAATTGATATGTCATCACTTAACAACTCCCAGGTACAATGTACATTTTTGAGGGGTTGTGATTACTTAATTCATGACCTGAAACTTTATCTGCTATATTACTCTATTGCTAAATCATATAGAGATGTATAAATCCAGGGACAGAAATGTTCAGTTAATATTAAAATCACATCAATGACACAACAGGCTTCAAATAAGAAAACATTGCTGTACTCATTCTCAAAGAGATGAGAATCCTTGATCCTTCAAGAGAGTTGTTATCAAATGCTCCTTCATTTATTTTGAGTCACCAGCATTGTGGAATGACATAGCTGCTTTGAAACTCAGGTCTATTTGTAGATGCTTAGAATTGATTTATTGCTTTCCTCTTGCAATAACTTTCTCTTAGGCAGAAAAGAAAGCATTTGCCTTATTGAGACAGACTGAGAAACATACTTTCTCTTACCTTTTCTCTAGATTCATAAAATCTAATTGTAAAGTCATGGGTGGTTAGATCATTGCAAGGACTGATCAGTATTGAAGTATAGAAGGTACTTAATAAATGCTGATCAGTATTGAAATATAGAAGGTACTTAATAAATGTTTGATTTTGATTGATGTCCTTCCTGACAAGACTGCTGCTTGCTTAGGTCATCTACTTTTCCATTAGTTTATTAAAGTTCTGCTTTTATTGTTCCTCCTGATCGTGTACTACTCACTAGGATCTTCACCTTATATTATCACCATCTCTAGACTTCCACATTCCTCTGACAAATGCTTTCTCATACCTAAGTAGTATTGGAAATTAAATTCTATGGACATGTCATAAAATCAAATTTGCCTAGTGGCATTAGGATCTTTTAGTTCAACCCATTTGTTACTCCTTTGTACATTTGTTTATCAAAATAAATGTAGGCCTTGTTTCTAACTCCTTTCTTGGATTGTGTTTCTAAGTAATTTTATGAATATATCTACTGATATTTTTTATAGTATAGTTTATTTTCTTTACTATCTGGTTAACTGTATATTCACAGTTTACTCCTACAAACTTTCCTTTAATTTTAAAACCATTTTCACTAATTTTCAGTGGTTTAGGCAAACTTTTTAAAAAGAGCCCTTATGTGTGGCTGTTTAATCCTACAATTTACCTGTGGTCCTTATAATATTGATCATAACATACTTGAACCTGCTGCAGAATATTGCCCATTCAGCTGCCAATCCAAGCTACCATTTAGTCTGAAGTTGCTCAAGGATATTATGATTGTTATGGGAAATGATGGTGTAGTCAAGTGCAGTGATAGATGCATGTAATTCTTGATTCTGGTGAGGCTGAACCTAGTGGATCATTTGGGTTTAGTATTCCTCAGTTACAGTAGGTAAGTCTTAATTGTCTATACTGTGTTTAGTGCCAACATAGCTAACTTTTAATAGTGAGGGTGGAGATGGTATGGGGACTAGCCTGCCTGAGGAGAAGCAAACCAATATAATGCAAAATAATCCAGGTTGGCAAAAAGGAACATGTTAAAACTCTCTTGTCTATTAGTAGTGAGAATGGGTTCATACCTGGGAGAGCCCCCTTGAATGATCCCATAACATACTATATGTATACATATGCAAAATAAGGCAGTATCCTCATCCTGAAGCAGGGTGGTAGTTCACTCTTTGTGTGTTGCTTTAATCAGTTTTTGAGAATGCTAAAAGAAAGAGGGCAAATAAGAAGAGCTCCGAAGACTACAAGAGTAAAGGTGGAAATTGGAATGGTAGAAATGAAAAGATTAGAAATCATTGTTTTCAAAGAAGTAATTTTATGTCTTACTAGAAATTAAATGTTCCTTGAAGATAAT
The DNA here is from genome assembly GCF_037893015.1 of Macrotis lagotis. Lineage (NCBI taxonomy): Eukaryota > Metazoa > Chordata > Mammalia > Peramelemorphia > Peramelidae > Macrotis > Macrotis lagotis. The sequence goes on from NC_133660.1 coordinate 107,958,619, forward strand.
TTTTTTTTTTTGCTTTTCAAAAAATTTTATGTGATTTTACTTTGCGAGATACCTTGTTAGTTGAACCTTTTATTAAGGTGAACTACAAATTCCACAATGGACCTGTTCTAAGTAAGATTGATAAAATGAAGCTGTTCTTCTCATATTTATTTTCTTTAATGATATTTCTGATTCCTCATTTAGCACATAGAGAGCTCTGTTTTAAAGTCTCATTATCAGCATAGAAAACAGTTCAGTCAGTATAAAAATCTTTTCTACTTTTCTTCAGTTTGGAGTCATGATAATTTTACTACTTAAATGCCCTGTTTATTATTATTTTTGTTTCTTGTATTTTTCAGCAAACATTTTAAAATACTATTGTATTTATAAACAAAAATACAATATATTATTTATATTTATAAATACTGCAGTATTTATAAATACTATAAATAAATGCTTCGCTATTACTTTTCCCTGCTTTATAATAAAATGTGATTCATAATAAATACTTCACTATTGCTTTTCTCAGCTTTATAAGAAAAATGTGATTCAAAATAGTCTATGATTCTCTTGCACAATATTTTACAAGCAATTTTATTTTATGAACTGACATTACTCTTAGCAAGAAGACCAGATACAAGTTTAGTGAGTTGTTTCTAGACTCTTTTGGTCTCTTTTTGAACAGGACTTTAGACCTTCTGCTAAAAAAGCAGGTGTAACATAATATTGATAGGCAGGGTTACTGGATGGAGCACAGGTTTAACATTCAAGAAATATCGAAACACTGGCAGCGAAAGTTTTAGACCTTATTGTTTATGGGAATAGTTATACTTTGTAGAAAATAGTCACTGTCTGTCTCATTGTCTGCCTTTGGCCATTTCACATTTCGTGATGTCAACAGGGTGTTTAAACAGTTCTGGTTGGAGCTGCCACATTTTTATTACTCTAATTTAGGAATCTTTTTGAACTTGTTCTAACAACTCAGTGGTTTGCCTGTACAGACAATTGACTTTTTAAAAAATGATTACTACATTGGGGAATCCATAGCTTCCTGTCTTTTAATATATAATTAGTTTCTTTTTGTGATGTTATTTAATACTTATCATTTTTAGTAGCCCCTAAACCACTTTTTGGAGAAAGTGCTTATAAAAAAGAAGCATAAAGCTATTGTAAAATATGCAGAACTTTGACCTCTCTCATTTTGGACTCCTGAAACATGCTTTCTAACCAGTTATTCCCCATTCAACCCTATGTTCATGTTTTCATTTAAATCTCTAATTGGTAAAGTAAAAATAAATGCAACATCAAGTTTTATTCAGTTCTTAATAGAAATTATCCATCTCACCTTCTTCCAAAGAGATGTTACAGATGTAAGATACACCCCTTTGTGAAAAGTTTGGGGTCTAAAATCTGGGAGCATCTTATACGGTGGTTGTAGATTTTTTTAACTTGCATTTTCTGCTTTTCCATGCTTGTCTTTGTGCTCATTTTTTCACATTTGTTACTGGTATATTAGGTGACATTTTGCTACATTCTGCTCATAAATGGCACAGAAAGATTTCTGTCCGGTGCTAAATTCAAGTTCAAAGTGATCCAGTTTATGAAAGTGAATACAAATCGTGCTGCTGAATGTCAGTCTGGTCCTCCTCCTGTTGAGAAAACAATCTGAGAGTGGCTACTAGAAGAAGAAACCTGACTGAAAATAACGTGGCAGAAGAAGGCCATGAGGGGTAAGTCAAATGGCCTGAGATGGATAGGGATTTGAAAGGATGGATTGAAGAGCAAAGGGCTAGTGGATTTCCTGTGCCTGCCCACAAAGATGGTTCATCAGGAAGCCAGAAGAATTGCTGATGAAAAAGAAGTGACTGATTTCAAAGGAGACACAATTGGTGCTTCAGGTTCATGAAACAGAATGGACTAAGCATGTATCTACACACCAGACTTGCCCAAAATATGTTTGAAAGTAATGAGCATAAGGTCCTTAAATTTCATGATGAATAAAACTTGAGTTCAATAAGTTTATGTAATGCATTTTTCCCAAAATTTCAGGCTCCAAAGTTAAGATGTATGTTATACATGGGGAAATATGGAATATTCCTTTTTATTGTTCAAATACCTATCAAGGGCACTGAAATACAAGATCATCAAGTAACCTATAAAATAATACTTCTTTTTTTCCCTTGAACTCTTAATGAAGCAAACAATTTTATTTCTCTGTGTTGTTCTTTAAGGATAATCTGTGAAACTTCTTTCCATTTACTTCCAATTTCCTTTTGTTTTCTGCTTTCATTTATAAAATAAGTTCATCCAATTAAGGAAACATTTACTAAGATTCAATTATATCAAGACTGATATCATCCTGCTCCTCTAAAAATGTGTGCATTCATTGATCAACCAAGGAGATCACATTTAGATTATTGAGTTTGGTTAATGTTTATGGATAATCTAAAAATTGAGTCAGCAGTGCTCTACCCCCATTTTCATCAATTTATCACTATCACTGTAAAGCCAAAATGGTACCATGCAGACTTAAGGATTATAACTACTTTTCTTTGTGTCATGGATTCCCAAGGACAAATAATAGTATTTCCCTGAATAATAAATTAGCACATAATGTTAAAAATAAAAAAGTAAATGTAATGGTAAAAGATCTAGAAGAAAACCACTAGTAAATCTGTGGATTCCCTAGATAATATATATGGGGAATTATCTTTTGAATCTGATTCTCTCCAGTAGGAAGAAGCTGATTGCTGATGTGGAAAGGAAGCAACTTTGAGGAAAAGTGTTCTTTTCCTTATAATGTTCTTGATACAGAAAAGTAAAATTTGGAAAAGTATGACAAATTACCTCTACATTTGTGAAGAAGAGATTTCCACTGTGTCACAGAAAGAATAGATAGAATCTCATGGTCTGAAACCAAAATTATGACTGGGCAGTCAGGTTCTTACTTTAGAGGACCAAATTTTAGAGTGAGCAAAAACTGAAATCAAGTGACTTCTTGGAACTGACTTATTCCTAAGTGGTAATCTTCTTCACAGTTGCTTAATGATGTCCTAGAATATATGGCCATGGCAAGCAGTGAGTCAAGATCTCTGGTTTCTCAATGATATGACATCTCAGATTGTTTTCTATAATAGCTACTGATTTCTTTTGGGGGAAATATCTCAAGGAATCCAACCCTGGTTGATTATACTGGACATTAAAATCGCTAGTTGTTGCTAACATATACTAAATATCTCAAGAACTAGTCAGTCCATATATATTATATTTTTTACATATATTATCTCTATGTATAATGCTTCTCTGATAGTCATTCAAATATTTGAAGACAGATATCTTGACCTTAGCATCACCTTTCTTTCCCTAGACTAAACATCCTTTAGGCTGTCTAATGGTCTTCATGATATGATTTCTGACTCCTTTATTATCTTAGTCATCCTTCTCACGGTACATTTCAGCTTGCCAATTTTCTTCTTAAAGTGTGGATACAAGGAGATAAAGGAAATTTTTTTAGGTTTGAAAATACTAACATATTGGAAGGGATGTGGGAAATCTGGGACACTATTACACTGTTGGTGGAGCTGTGAACTCATCCAACCCTTCTGGAGAGCTATTTGGAACTATGCCCAAAAAGCAACAAAAATGTGCATACCCTTTGACCCAGCAATACCACTACTGTATCTATACCCTGAAGAGATGAGGAAAAAGGGTAAAAACATTACTTGTACAAAAATATGTATAGCAGCCCTGTTTGTGGTGGCAAAGAATTGGAAATCCAGTAAATGTCCTTCAATTAGGGAATGGCTTAGCAAACTGTGGTATATGTATGTCATGGAACACTATTGTTCTATTAAAAACCAGGAGGGATGGGATTTCAGGGAAACCTGGAGGGATTTGCATGAACTGATGCTGAGTGAGATGAGCAGAACCAGAAAAACACTATACACCCTAACAGCAACATGGGAGTGATGTTCAAACTTGATGGACTCGCTCATTCCATCAGTGCAACAATTGGGAAAAATTTTGGCCTGTCTGCAAAGGAGAGTACCATCTGTATCCAGATAAGGAGCTGTGGAGTTTGAACAAAGTGCAAGGACTATTCCCTTTAATTTAGAAAAAAAAAACAGATGGCTTATTGTCTGATCTTGTTACCTCTTAGACTTCTCTTCTCTTTAAGGATATGATTTCTCTCTCATCACACCCAATTTGGAGCAAAGTACAACATGGAAACAGAGTAAAGACTGACAGAGTGCTTTCTGTGGGGGGGGGAAGCAAGATTGGGGGAAAATTTGTAAAACTCAAATAATATCTTTGATAAAAATAAATTTAAAAAAAGAAAATACCAACATAATCACAGACTAGAGACACTTGATTTAGCTAAAACTAATTTGAAAAAAAAGATCTACTTGCCATTTACTGTAAGTTAGGATGAGAAAAAGATAATATGAGCTGCTATATACTTGTCTATTAAACATCATGGATATTTCTGATAATAGTCATAACTTCCAAAAGGATTAGGATACTCAGTGCCCTTCTCCATTTATTTTTTTGTTAATGGGGTTAGTACTTAGCATAGTCACATGTCCCAGAAAGCCCTTAAGAAATGATTACTGATTGATTGATCCGGATTGATCTGGAGGCTAATTTAGAGGTGCCCATAATGGAGAAAAGTGGTATTATTAAGAATTTCAATTTATACTTCCCACCATTTATTACCATATATCTTTGGCACACCCCTTATATGAAGAAGAGATTTAATAATTAATTAAATTGAGGGTTCTTCGATGCTGATAATGAGTTCATAAATACTATTCCCCATGCACCTATCCCTTGTAAGAACAAGGAGGTAAAGAGGTTCTATCCTAAGTATTTAGATTTGAAAATTCTTCCATAATCATAGTTTGGAGGGTCTTGGTTTGGCTAAAACTAATTTGGAAAAAAAATCTTCTATATGTCATTTCCTGTGACTTAATATGAACTGCTTCATTCTTTTCTATTAAAAATAGAGAGATTGGGGGTGGCTAGGTGGCATAGTGGATAAAGCACCGGCCCTGAAGTCAGGAGTACCTGGGTTCAAATCTGGTCTCAGACACTTAATAATTACTTAGCTGTGTGGCCTTGGGCAAGCCACTTAACCCCATTTGCCTTGCAAAAAAACCCCCTAAAAATAGAGAGATTTTGCCCCAGGATTTTTCTATATTCTTAACTTTTGCTCATACATGAACAACTAAAATACACTCCCCATAATCATTCACCCATGGTTCCTACAATGTTTATCTCTTTTTCCATGTTTCTGTATTCATAGGCCCCATTTCATTTTGTTGCTACCCTAATGCAATATATATAATCTACTTCCAACCTATCTTCCATTATCCCTAAAAATCTTTCATGGAGTAAAAATTAATTGCTTTTTTTTTTTTCTAGTGGCACCCATTCTGCTGAGAGGTAAGGAGGGAATATTTTTTGTGTAACTGAGGACTCCTCCAACTACCTTCCACCCTCAGCCCAATTCTGTCCTAATATCCTGCTTAATTTAAACTAATTAAACTTTTTCACAAGACTATCCATCCGCCCTGAGGTTTCTTTTTAATTTATTTCACCTCTATTTGTCAGGACAACATTATACCTCATGTATAGGATGCAGTTGGGTAACAGTAACAGTGATTAGCAGAGACCAGAGTTATTTGCATGGAATAAAAAAAAATCACTTGTTTAGGTATGTTTTCATGTAGTCTTTTATGGTGATTTTCCTTAACAATTCTAAAACCTATTCCTCAATAATTAATCATAATATGTTCATGGGTAAGAGGATGATTCCAAAGCCTCCAGTGTTCTTTTCCTCTGATTTATTGAAGAAGTTCATTTTCTCTGATCTTTGAGGGTTATAATTCTTGTCTTCTTTCTTTTTTATGAATATCTTTCTCTTTTCCTTTGGTCTTTCAGGGAAAATGTCTCTGAAGTTAGTAAAAGTTAATGGCAAGAACAGGATGATATATTTCTTTCTGGATCTGTAGAACTGCTTGAATGAACAATTGTCTTCAAAGTAAGACTGTTGCTTAGTGTGCCTTTTGTTAGAAAAAAATGCCACTTGAAAATCCATCTTATTTCTCCTACATTTTAAATTCGTTCTAATTTGAGTGAAAATCTTATTGTCCATTTTAATTTTTCAATTAGCATTCTGCATCAATTTGCTCCATGAGCATTTCCAACATTTTTGTATATTAATTTCATGAAAAATTTAATCTTTTTCCTTTATTATTGGTAATTCTTTGCTTCAAGTTTGTCTCAAGTCCAGTAATCCTGAAAATATTTATTCTTTTTAAACTATGATTATTATCTTAAAATATTGTTCATATACTCATAATTTCTTCTTTAACAATTAATTTCCATATTAAATTGTAAGTTCTTTGATAGTCGAAATTGTCTTTCTTTTCCTTGTTTGTATCAGAAATGCTTATGACACAGCCTGGTATATAATAGATAGCTAATAAAATTTTATTGACTATTCATTAATGACTATAGCTAAAACTAATGTCAGGACCCCCCCCCCATTTGTTTTATGAAAGTCTTTCTAATTAGGTATTCATGTATATATTTTATTTTATAATATCATCCCTCCACCTCTTAACCCCTGTGTGACTTTCCTTGTAACAAGACAAATAATAAACAAATTAAGGGGTGTATGCAATATGTCATACCCATAAATCTCCATTTCGCTAGAGAAAGGGTAAAAATGTGCCTTTCTTCTCTTCCCTGTGGCAAAAATTGGTGTTTTAATTACCCAGTACTTGACATTTTCTTCCAATTCATTCTTATTTATGTTATTATTATTATTGTCATTTTTGTATATTGTTCTGATTTTTCTTACTTCAATGAAGCTCATACGAATCTATCCATATTTCTCTAAGTTATTGTAATTTGCTTAGCTTTCTTCAAATAAGGACATTGTTTGGTTTGCAGTTCCTCGTTACCACAAAAATAGCTTCTATAAAGATTTTGATATATCCATCATCTTTAAAATCTCTTTATGATCTCTTTTCCTCATCTTGAATCACAGTATTTGTAAGTATTACATTCATTCATTGGTTCATCGAGATTTATAGATTTATAGAACAATCAAGTGAAAAATAACTGCTATTCAGATTTCAACTTAGAACTTAATGGATCCCTTATACAGCTTATCCAACAATTTGAATACGTAGAATTGATAGCACAGATAGACTGTGAGTTGGATACAAGTTTCAATAATAGGAGAACAGGTTCAATGGTTTTGGGGAAGTTGCGATGCTCTTTTTAGAGACTTTAAGCTTCCTGTGAAGGTGAAGACACATTTTTCAATATTAATATTCTACTGGTTTCTGTTGGTTAAGGTTTCTGTTGGTTAAGGGAAGAGGAAACACAATAGTCTCCATAAAAATAAAAATAAATATTACCCAGAGGCTACTGGAAATGTTCATATTGGTTACATATTGTTTGTGACACATAATGAAGGAAGAGCCTTGAGGAACAGTTATGGGAAGATAGATGGCCTAGTAGATAGAATGCTAGACTTAGACTCAAGAAGGCCCAAATTTAAATTCAAACTCATCCTCAAAACACATTAGTGTGGTGACCCTGGACAAGTTGTTTAATTTATGTTTGCTTAGTTTCTTCATAATAATAGCGATCTACCCCTTCCCCTACCCCGAATTGTTGTGATGATTAAATGAGATAATAATTGTGAAGTGTAAGGGAAAAAACCTTGTAAATTGTAAATGACATCATGCTTTGAAAAGGCATAATGGACAACAGTAATAATTTTTTAATTGATGAGATCACAGATACTTTTGGGTATTATTAAAGGCATGGTTGGTGAATAATTGGAATGGGACTTGGTGAGTGATTTACAGCACTTTAATGTATGTGATATATATATATATATATATATATATATATATATACATATATATGTATATATATATATATACACACACACACACCTATACATCTTTAGGTATAGAAGATAGCAGTTATATAAGCATTTTTTTTCTTGGGTTCATATCAGAGTATCTATATACTTTGGTAAGTAGTCTTTATTGCCCTATCTTTTATCTTTCTAATGGTTGATATTGGATGAGTCATATGATCTAATACTGCAATATGAATCTGAAGTCTTATGTAGCCTTTGAGGCTGTAGAATTACTAGCGATCATAATGAGAAATTATTGTAGAATGAATTATATGCAGGGACATGTTGAAGGTGAGATTAATCTATTTTTGTTACAAGATACTAAAAATGGATAACACATGTTTTAGTAGGTAAAAATAACTATCTTTAACACTTAGCAAAAAATAATTAGTAAAAAGAAAGTAGTACCAAGGTGAACTTTCCCCTGGCCCGTTATTCTCCTGGCTAACCCCTCAATCTCTATCTCCTTCAGTTAGTCACTTAATAAACATCTATTAAGTAGTTACTATATTCTAAATGCTGGGGATGCAAAGAAGACAAAAGCAGTTCCTGTTCACCAAACGCAAACCCTAATCTTCTTGGAAGAAGGTTTGTGGTATTCCTATGAACACCACTACACTGATATTCTGTAGTTTCTATATTTCTACCACAATGAGATTTCCTAAAAAGAATTCTTACTCTTTCTTTATGGGGCTTCGTGTCTTAAGATACAATTTCACTTGGAGGCTTTCTCTTTTTCTAGTCCCTCCAGCTCAATTTCCCTTTAAAAAAGCACTTTTCACAATTTTTACTCTAGAAGCATAATTGCTAGTTTTGACTCCTGGTAAATGAAGAACTTTTCACAAGGATAGTAGATAGATGTTATAGATAAATATTTTCACAAATTTTCCTTGGGAACTTGATCTTACAAGTATAAGATAACTAATGTTCTGCTTAGCTATGAGAATTCCTTAAGCATGATGTTGACAGTTGTCCATATGGACATTGGTCTGTGATTCATTAGAAATCAGATAGAATATTTTACAATTACTGCCCTCCCTACCTCCCAACCACTTATACACTGTGTCATTGTAATCAATCATATCTGAAAAGTTCTGACATAATTCAGCCTAGGTCAGAGGATTGAAATGTACTTTTTCTGTTCTTTGTGAAGATAAAAAGTTCACAAATAAAAGATACCAACTTTCATTCACTTTACAAATTATTGGTTAAAAACAAAAAACTATAAAAGCAATGTGATATTTATCCCAGAAGTTAAAATCGTTATGCCAAATATGTTTGTTTCTTTAAAAGGAACAAGAGATGAGAATGAACACTTCACTGACATTTGGCATCCCTTGCCTCACCAAAACAGATGATTTTTAAACCAAGGTAATGAAAATCTTTTGTTCTCCTAAGGTGATTCTTTATAACTGGGCAAATCCTGACTCAAATCACAGCTTGAAGAATTGGCCATTGTAAATTGTCAAAGGAGAGCCTTCAATACTTCCCCTGAACTTGAGAAAGTATTTCCCCCCTTGCTTAGCAGTGCATTTCAGGGTTCTGTGGTCTTTCCTCCTAATGGTTATTTAATGACTGTGTGAACTTGTGTATATATGTGCATTTTTGGAAGGGGACTCAGCAGCGAGATGGTACCTAAGGATACTTGGCTGTATTTTGATGCATCACTGAAAATAATACAGAAATATGTCATATGGTAACCACATGTGTACACAAACTTAGAGTGGTTTTCCTAGGTTGAGGATGAAATTAGTAGGTGAGAATGAAGGGTGAATTTTTAGTAGACTCTTAGGATTGCTGGATTAGAGATGAAACTCAAGCTAAATTAAAAAGTCTGTGTGAAAAGTAGCTGATTTGATCTGAGGGGAGTTAAAGTTTCTGATTCTTAAAAAGTGTGTATAATCCTATTTTAGACAATAATAAAAAGCCTCATTGAAACTGATAAATGTATGGCAGTTATCTGAAAAATTCAAGCTGTGTGACCTTGGGAAAGTCACTGAACTTCTCTGGATCTATTTCTTTATTTGGAGAAAAGAATTTTCAACCCTAGGAGAGTAGAATCAAGATGGTGGAGTAAAGATAGAAACCAGGATGACCTACCAATATTCTCCTCCAAGCAACCTTAAAATAATGCCTTAAATAAAAATTATGCAGCAAAAAAGTCATTAATATTAGGGTGAGACAATTTTCCTGTCTTAGACAACTTACAAATGTTGGCATGAGTTGTCTGACACATAAGTTATGGAAGGCAGTGTCCATAAATGTAGACTAATGTCACTCTTAAGAGTATTTAGCCCAGAGATGTTAAGTGGGTTGTATAAGAGGTCAGAAAGAATTGCAAGTGACTCTTTATTGGTTCTGAGTACTGAATTGTCAACTCAAATGCCTATAAACTGTTCTGAGTCACAGTGCTATGGTAAGGAGGAATTCTTGTGGTTGGACACTATGAATCAGGGGGCCTGGTCATAGTTCCAAGGCAAAGAACAGTGTTAACTGTCAGCACTTGTGGCTACAGGAGATCAGAGGACCTGAGCCCCAATGCAGGGAGGAGCACTAGCACTTGTGATTGTAGGGGAAAAGTATTTCCTCACCCCACCCCAGGAAAACAAAAGAGAACAAATCCAGAAATCAATACTATACCTGCCCTGGGATCATATCATTTGGAAGCACTGAAAACTTGTTGACCCCCAGAACTAGTTCAGAAAACAGTAATTTGAAAAAGTCAAAAACTGAGGATAATACCTTCCCATAACTGGATGAATAAAGCCCAACTTTAACATATAATTCAAAAACTAAAAATAACCTGGAAAAATAAACAATAGCAATTACAAAATAACTTGTCCATAAAAATTTTCTATGATGGTAGAGGGGAAAACAAGTCATAAATTCAGAAGACAAAAAGGTAAAAACAACTACAAGGAGAACCTCAATGAAAAATGCTAATTGAACCCAACCACAACAAGAATTTCTGGAAGAGTGAAAGAATGGGCTAAAAGTGGTAGAGGAATAATTGGAAAAGAAATGAGAGTGATGTAATAAAATTATGAAAAGAGAATGAACAGACTGGTAAAAAAAAGAACAAAAAATACTGAAAAAAAGCCTTAAACATAAAATAGATTAAATGGAAAAGGGAGATAAAATTTCACTGAAGAAGAGAACTCCTTGAAGAGCAGAATTGGCCAAATGAAAAAGAGCTACAGATTCTATTGAAGGAAATTCTTCCTTAAAAATTAGAATTGTGCAAGTGGAGGCTGATGATTCCATGAGGCATCAAGAAACAAGAAAATACTTTTTTAAACAAAAAAAGAGAAAAATGTGAGCTATTTCATCAGAATAATACCAACCAGGAAAAATTGATTAAGGTGAGATAATTTAAGAATTACTGAACTATCTGAAATTCATGATAAAAAAGCAGTTTAGTCATCATTATGTTTTAAGAAATTATCAGTGATAACTGCCCTGATATCTTAGATCCAGAAGGTAAAATAGAAATCCAAATAATGTTCCCATGATCTTTTAAGAGAGATGCCCATCTGAAACCTCCCTGGAACATTGCAGCTAAATTCCAGAGCACCCAGATCAAGGAGAAAATATTACAAGTAGTCATAAAGAAACAATTCTGATATCATGGAACCATAATCAGGGTCATGTGAGGTTTAGGATCTTTAATGTTAAAGGAACAGAGGGCTTGGATTCCAGAAAGCAAAGGACCTGGGATTACAGGCAAGAGAAACAATTCCAGCAAAATTTGATATAATCCTTCAGGGGAGGAAAATGGAAATTTAATGAAATAGAGGATTTTTTAATAGGATGAATGCCTTCCCATACCTGGATGAGTAGATGAAAAGACCAGAGCTGAATAAAAAGAAATTAATATTAAAACAGAAGATTCAAGAAAAGTATAAAGAGGTAAATATAAAAGAATAAACATAAGAAACTCAAGAAAGCTAAACTGTTGCATTCTTACATGTAAAGATGATATATGCAACCCTTAAAAGTTCTGTATAAAAGCAGTTAGAAATCTACATGGAGAACATGAGTATGAGTCAATTATATTGTGATAATCTAGAAAAAGGAGAGGTTGAGAAATAATGCTATTTTGGGAGAATGGTGAAAAGAGGTAGAATGGGGAAACTTTTCTCACATAAATGAGGAGTGCAAGGAAGAGTTTGTTTGGAGGAGGGGAAAATGTGGGAGGTGGGCAATGTTTGAAACTCTCATCAAGATTGGTTCAAAGAGGGAAGAAATTACATATATATAATATGTATTTATGTATGTATATGCATATAATCACACATATATAGCATATATGTATATATACACACACATGTATGCATTTATATATATATTCATATACATTTAGTTGAATCTATAAACCTATCTTTCCCAAAAGGGAATAACAGATTGGGAAGGATGACTACAAGGAAGACTGAATTAAGGGAGGCAGTGATCAGAAGCAAAATAAAGTTTTGAGGAGATACATGATATAAATAGAGAGGAGAATGAACAGAAGGCAAATAAAATGGAGGGAAATACATCATAATCATTCCATTTTTTGTGAATGGGATGTGTTTAGCCATGAATATGGATATCAAAATGGAATAGAAACTAAAAAAAATATTTTGTTTACAAGAGCCAACTCTTTAAATAGAAAGACAGAGAAAGTTAAATATAAAGGATTGAAGCAGAATCTATTATGTTTCAGTCTAAATAAAGAAAGGCAGGTGTGGCTATTATCTCAGTCAAAGAAAAAGCAAAAATATACATAAGTGAGAAGAACTAGGAGATCATTGTGAGTAACAGCAACATTGTAATTATGATCAACTATGAAAGACTTGGCTACTTTGCTCAATAAAACAATTCAAGACAATTCCTAAGGAGTAAATGAAAAAATGCTCTCTTCCAAAGAGAGAGCTAATAAATAAACTTTTTGATCTATCTAACATGGTCAACATGAAAATATTTTTACATGATTTCACATGTAATTTGCTTGCCTTCTCAGTAGGTGGGGTGGCTCTAGAAGGGAAAGAATTTGGGATTCAATTTAAGAAAATAACACTGAAAACAGACAATATATTTTCAAAAGAAAAAAGTACTGATCTCATATTTATTTTTATAAATATAGGGTTTTTTTTGACAAAGATATTGGAGTGATTTGCCATTTCCTTTTCAAACTACTGTTATACAGGAGAAAACTAAGGTGAACATGGTTGTAACATCCTAAAAGTCATATAGCTACTAAGTATCTGAGGTTGGATTTGAATTCAGCTCTTCCTGTCCCTGGAGTTAGTGCTCTATCCACTGCACAAATTATTCTGTTTTTGAATGGCAAAGAAGCTAAGGTGTAGTTAGATGAATGATTGATAGTTTCAGTCTCTTGATGTTATTATGAGACAAACTTCTCCCACAAGCATACAAGATGTGCTTGAGAGATTAATGGATTTGGAGTCAAAGTCTTGGGTTTGAATTCTGAAGCTTCTACTTGACTCTTTTGTTACAATGGGAAAGTTACATCATCTCAATGGACCTCAGTTTTCTCATTTGTAAAATGAGATTCTTGGACTTAATGACCTCTGAGTTCTCTCCTGTTAGGACCAGAATGATGAAATTTATGTTCAAAATGCTAGACACAGCATAGTATATTATCTGCTTTGTTTATTTTAAATTTTATAAAGTCTGATATGAAGAAATTTTAAATTTTATTGGTCAAGCATGTAAATCAATCGATCCACAAATATTTATTAAGCATCCACTATGTACCAGAGATTGTGCTAAGTATTGGGAACAAAAATGAAACAGTGAAATTGTCCTTTTCCTCAAAGAGCTTATTCTACTTGATTATGTCACCATACATCTCTCTCTCTCTCTCTCTCTCTCTCTCTCTCTCTCTCTCTCTCTCTGTCTCTGTCTCTGTCTCTCAAATACATTTTGAGATCTTACACCCTTGTGTATAAATATATGCAAATATATGTGTGTACATATCTATCCATATATATATAAGCACACACATATACACACACATACAGAGATAGATAGATAGATATAGAGAGATGCTATATAATCAATATTGATTTAAAGTATTTTGAACCAAAATGATTTCTAATCTGTCTCTATCTGAGAATGTCTTTCTTATTCAAGAGGTACTAACTTACAGGGAAACAGATAAATATTCATTCCATTTCACTCAAATGGATCGACACTTAACCACTTCAAAACACCATTCTAATTTAAAAATTTGACCCCAGAGTTGGTTTTAGAAAAAAAAGGGAGAGAAATGTGTCAAATCATATGTGCATTTGATTTCTAGTCATGTGGACTCTAAAGGCCTGAATGCATTCATTCGGTTAATTTTAAATATGATAACTATGATTTATTTGGTGTCATCTCAATGCACCGTTGGAAAATATAAATACTAATTCACTGTATAAAATTAGGGGCCAGTCAGACTTTGAAATCATAACTGTTTGATTAAAGATGGATAGTAAGTGTTTTATTTCACTGGGCAAGTGGTACAAAAACCCACTTATTTCTCATATGATCCTTTCAGTAAGAATGGGTGAAAGGAAGGGACTTAACTAGCTTTTCAATCTAACCTTAGACCAAACAATGCCAATAATGTTTCTAGAAATCTCAGCAGCCCAGAATACAGAAGACATGAATTTAAATTCTGCCTCCGATACTTTAATAGCTATATGACTCTGTTAAGGTCAGTTAAACTCTGTTAGCTCCAATTTTCTCACTAAAAGGAGAATAATAACAGCACCTCCCTTGCAGGGTTGTTGTAAGGATAAAATGAGAAAAAATATTTGTAAAAAACATTTGATATAGTGTCTGGTACAAAATAAGTGACATACTAATTTTTTTTTGCAAGGCAATGGGATTAAGTGACTTGCCCAAGGTCACACTGCTAGTAAGTATCAAGTACCTAAGACTAGATTTGACTTCAGGTCTTCCTAACTCCAGAGCTGATGTTCTATCCACTGCACCACTAGCCTCCCTTGGCTATCACTTGCCCGCCTCATATGACTTGCCTGTGGTCTTTTCAATTTATTTATCTCTCTGCTAACAACTTTTATGCTTCTTTATGCTTTATGTTTATGTGATTCTTCAGTGTGATATGTTGCTCCCTACATATTAAATTAAATTCTCTATTTTTCTTCGGATGAACCTCAGCATTAGTTCTTTGAGACTGTGCTATTTTATGACTGTCTTAAGTCATCAATAGAAGAATAGTAAAATGTAAACCTTTCTTTCAGGGAGAACATTAGAGACAACCCCACCCCATACAGTTTTCCAGTGGCAATCCAGTTGACTCTTCTATCCCCATCCAATTCTGGACTCAGTTGACTGTTCATTCACTGTAATTGTCATATATAAGACACAGACACATAACATACATATGTCTAAATTTCTATATAGGCATACATATAAAATGCATATTACAAAATGGAAACATATACAAGTATGTAGAAATCCACATGTATACACATACATCCATATATAAATGAACCAGATTTACCTAAATTCATATCAAATTATGGACAATAGACATTTTTTAGTCCAAGAAAGTTCCCATGTGGACAATTATACCAGCAGCAACATTTAAATAATTATAGCTTTCATATGAGGCTTCATGTAATTAGAGCAATGCATTCTGAGAAAGTAGAGCCTCAAGCTATTTCTCCAGGGTTTGTCTCTCTTTCCAGCAAATAATAGACCCAGAATGAAGACACATAACAAATAAAGCAATTTATCTTAGTTGATAGCAATAAAAGAAATCAGAGAAAGTATACGTGGTAGAAGATATGCCAGACACTGGAAAGTGAATTTCTCCTATTGGGAATGAGATTACTGAGTTCAAATAAAAATAAAAAGTCTTAAATCTAACCCCAAATTTCCCAAAATTTCTGGTGTAAGCAAGCTGGAGATATGGACATGATAGAAATTTCCTTCTTTTCTACATGTCAGCTTCTTCCCTTAGTCTTTCTTTACCTGAAGAGCAGTTGAACAGGTATATCTCTCTCAAAATTGGAAGCTCAAAGACAAAGAAAGAATACTTTTCTTTAGTTCTCACAAAGGTGTAAGACACTGAATAATTAGCATTTGTAACTAGAGAGTCCCCATGCAAATGGACATTTGAACCTAGTATTCACATACATATATACCTTCAAATATGTGCACATCATATATACATATATGTAGAGAACAAGAATATTTATATACAACTATATGCCCAAGCATGTATGCATGTATACATGTTTATGGATACTTTGTGTAGTCTCTTCTACTTACAGATACTTTCTATAGTCTCTTACACTTTCATTCTTCTGACCATACTAACAAATTTTCTCCTTCTTCTGCTACATTTTTCAAATGTTCAAAAGCAGTTAATTTCCAGTAGAATTAATGAGAGTCATGGAAAGAAAAAAAAGAATTATGTAGTTCTTTAGTAGTTACTTCATGGTGAACAATCCTAGATTATGCAGGATATTCTATAATGAAAAAAATGAGTTTTAAGTACAGCCAAACATACTTCTGTGATTTAACTTAAATGTTAATTGCTAATGAGTTCATATCAACAAGCATTCATTAACACCTGCTAAAAATAAAAATAAAAATAGTCATTACTGTCAATGACATTCTCTTTATTGTTAAAATGAATAAGAACTTAGGAATTCAAGTTTTATGAGGCTTCACTTCTGTTGCCTGTCTTTTAAAATATTTTGGATGGTTTATTAGACAAGTTGTAACTACTCTATGCATCAGATTTCTGAGACAGGGAGGTGTGCTAATAATAAATGCCTGCCACAAATGGAGAGGAAAATAATGCAACCAAGTTTGGAAAGTATTCTGTGCTCTTTAGGAGCATAGAGGAAGAGAAGACACAGGCATTTAACTATCTCAATACTTTATGAGAAGGAATAAATCTTCCTATAAGATGAAACCATTTGAGCTATTAACATGAATGTTAAGGTTGAAGCAGATGGAGGGGCTCTGGGGTTGGATATTTATAATAAGTAATCATTGGGCAAATGATTTTGTCATAAGTACTGAAATATTCATTTGTATGGGACCCAGCTTGATGAACATACTAAGCCTTCAATATTTCCATGAATCTGTGATTTCAATGATATGGATACTTCGTTTATTGCTGCATATCACAAACTTTCTACACTTTCTCAAGGGATGTATGATTATTGTCCATGTTTCCTTTAAAACCTCCAATCTCTAGAATCCTTAGCTTTCTGGGTAGACTATGAATCCAAGTGCTTGATACAATGATTTCTACTTGTATAGCTTATTCTTATATTATTCAATGCTGCACCAGTTGAGCAATTCACTTTCTCAGGTTATACAATTCTATAATAATATTTGTATGATTGTTTTCTCCTCCTACCAAATATCTTTTCATTGACCTTTGGTAGATTTACAACTTCAATTTCCCAGAAACAGGTATTTCTGTATTTTGCACTATAAAATGTTATCAGAAGAATATGGGTTATAAAAAATGGGCCTTTATTTCAGAGAAAAACTTGAGATCATTAAAAGGATCCCAGTTTTTCAAAGGAAATTCAGCCCACTATCCTTCTTCCAATTAATTCTGATTACAATTTGTTGTCCATTCAGATTCTCTCCAAGCTACACACACACACACACATATATATCTAAATTTTATATAAATATATATATATATATATATATATATAGACAAGTTTTTGTATTACTTATAGGATTGCATTTCATATTCTGGAAAATAAGAATATTTTGCACTTAGAGCATTATAACAGTATACACACACATACACACACACATCCCATTCTCCATTCACAACCCCTAGTGAAAATAATATAATGCATAATCATAATAAATCTTATGATTTATTATCAATAGATAATATAGTGATTATATTTGAGTGGAAACAAGATGGTGATTCAAAGCTAGGAAGCTCATGGAGCTTTTCCTGAAAGAAGTTCAAATGTAGCCTTTGAAAAGATCCTAAAGTAGCATAATGCACTAAAAAAAAAAACAGGGAAACTACTTTATAGTGAGACATCTTGGAGAAACACGAGGAAGGTATTGGGCTACTCTGAGAGTAAATTACACGTGTTTAAGACATCAGAGTGGAAAGCCAAGAACCAGACCCTGGTCTCTTGCAAAAGCAAATGGGATTATGCAACCTATATCAGAGGATCAGAGCTCAGCTAACAAAATGAGCAAAAAAAAAGTACTAATCTTTGACAGCTACTATTCTTTTTTTTTTTTTTAGGTTTTTGCAAGGCAATGGGGTTAAGTGACTTGCCCAAGGTCACACAGCTAGGTAATTAGTAAGTGTCTGAGGTCTGATTTGAACTCAGGTACTTCTGACTCCAGGACTGGTATTCTATACATTGTGCCACCTAGCGGCCCCTGACAGCTACTGTTCTGATAAGGATGATATGAAGCCATTTCAGAAGAGGAAAGCTGTGACAAAATGCCAACATGTGAAGGCTCAAAGTGTCAATCGGTGTTCTTGGAAGAGCTCAAAAAGAATTTTTAAAAACCAAAGAAGAGAGCAAAAAGATAAATGGAGAAAAGAAATGAGATTCATGAATGAGAATTATGAAAAATTAACTGAAAAACTAATAATTTAAAAAGTAAAATTGACCAGTAGAAAAATAAAATTGACCAACTTGGAAAGGAAAAAATATTTATATAAAAGCAAAATTAACCAACCAGAAAAAGAAACAAAAAATTATTGAAGAAAATAAAAATCTAAATATTAAAATTGGAAAAATGTAAATGAATGGCTTTATGAGACACCGAATTCCTATCAAACAAAATCAAAAGACAGACTGAAAAGAGAGAAGAAAATGCAAAGTACTTCTTAAGAAAAATGACCAACTGAAAAAGAAATCCAAGAGAGATAATTTACAACTCTTTGTTCTACCTGAAAGCCATGATAAAAAAAAAAAAAAAAACAGCCTGGACAATATCTTGTAAGGAATTACCATGAAAACTGCCCTAATATCCTAGAGCAAGAAGATAAAATAGTACTTGAAAGAATTCATTGCTCAGCTCTAGAAAGAAATCACAAAATAAAAACTCCAAGGTATAGCATAGCCAAAGTTCAGAATTTGGAGCTAAACAGCTAAACTGTAAACAGCCAAAAAGAAGCAATTTAGATACCAGGGAGTCACAGTCAGGATTACACAGTACTTATCAGTTTCAACATTAAAGGATCAGAGGACCTGGAATATGATATTCCAGAGAGCAAAGAAGCTTGGATTATAAACAAGAATCAAATACTCTGCAAAATTCAGGATGTACTTTCAAGGGGGGAAATGTATTTTCAAGAAAATAGAGGATTTTCAAGCTTACTTGATAAAAAGACCAAAAAAATCCCAGAAAATTTGACCTTCAAATACAAGATTCAAGAGATGCATAAAAAGGTAACTGGAATGAGGGAAAATGTTAACCTATAAGACTAAACTATCTACAACCCCACATCAGAAGACAATACTTATAACTTTTCAGTAATGTATTTTTCTTAGGACATATTTAGACTGAGGGTGTGGGTATAAATTGACTTTGATGTAATCAAACTTTTAGCTCTTGGGTGCTGTATTTCTATTGTGACAGTTGGAGGGAATGTACTTAGAAAGGAGTTGTGGGTATAAATTGATTATGTTCTCATTAATCTCAACTCTTGAGACTTATTTTTATATCCAGAAAATTGGAGGGATTGTTCTTGAAAAGTGAGTGTGGTTATAAATTGATTATGATGTAAGAATACTTGAGAATTATACTTTTATCAGGATAGTTTAAAGGAGTATGCTTTGATAGAAGGAGTAGGTACAAGACAACTATAAAACAACTAGTACATGGAAAAGAAAAAGGATTATGCTGGAATAAGAAGGGAGAGATATTAAAGCAGAATAAAACACCACATGAAGAGACAAAAAGCATCTAATATAGTAGAAGGAAAGAAGGGAGGATGTGAGCACTCTTTTTTTTTATCTTTGCAAGGCAGTGGGGTTAAGTGACTTGTGCAAGTTTACACAGCTAGGTAATTATTAAGAGTCTGAGATGGATTTGAACTCAGGGTTAGGGCTGGTGCTCTATCCACTGTGCCACCTAGTTACACCTTGGGTGTGAGCATTCTTTTTATAACTTTTAAGTTTATTTATTTATTTTGAATTTTGCAGTTTTCTCCCCCTTATCTCACTCTCCCCCCACCCCCCACAGAAGGCAGTCTGTTAGTTTTTACATTGTTTCCATGGTATACATTGATATAAGTTGAATGTAATGAGAAAGAAATCATATCCTTAAGGAAGAAAAATAAGGTATAAGAGAAAGCAAAATTACATAAGATAATGTTTTTTTAATTAAAGGTAATAGTCTTTGGTCTTTGTTCAAACTCCACAGTACTTTCTCTGGACACAAATGGTATTTTCCATTGTAGATACCCCAAAATTGTGCCTGATTGTTGCACTGATGGAATAAGCAAGTCTATTAAGGGTAATTGTCACCTTCATGTTAGAGGTAAGCACTCTTAACAAATTTGACTCGAATTAAAAATAATGGAATAGGATGAAGGAAAATACAAAATTTAGTAGTCATAACTGGGCAGAAGAATGAGATGGAGTCTTTCATAAAATGAAAATGGATAGAAGAGCAGATAAAGAACCAGAATCCCAGGGGGCGGCTAGGTGGCACAGTGGATAAAGCACCGGCCCTGGAGTCAGGAGTACCTGGGTTCAAATCTGGTCTCAGACACTTAATAATTACCTAGCTGTGTGGTCTTGGGCAAGCCACTTAACCCCATTTGTCTTGCAAATAACCTCAAAAAAAAGAACCAGAATCCTACATTATGTTGTTTACAAGAAATAAAGTTGAAGTAGAAAGATAAAAACAGAGTAAATGTAAAAGATTGGAGCAGAATTTATGTCAGCTGAAGTTAAAAAAAAGCAGGGGTATCAGTCCTCACTTCAGACAAAGAAAAAGCAAAAACAGATCAAATTAAAAGGGATGAGGAAGAAAATTGCATCTTCCTCAAAGGTACCATAAACAATGAAGCAATATCAATAATTATCATATACATACCATGTGCTGTGGCATACAAATTCTTAGAGGAGAAGTTAAAGGACTTAGAGGAAGACACAGGCAGCAAAATTATATTAATGGGAGAACTCAACCTACCTGTCTCTTAATTAGATAAATCTAATCATAAAATAATCAGGAAGTCAATAGAATTTTAGAAAAAATTAGATAGGATAGATCTCTAGAGAAAATTGAATGATGATGGAATGCAATCAATATACCTTCTTCTGTGTGATACAAGGCAGTTACACAAAAATTAGCCATGTAATCTACTAGGAAAAACCTGACAGTCAAATGCAGAAAGACAAAAATATTTAATGCAGCCATTTTTAAATAATGATGTAAGAAAAAATTACACATAAAAAAAGAGTCATGGAGAGATAAATGAAAAATAAATTGGGAACTAAATAATCAAATTTTAAAGAATGATAGATCAAACAATAAATCATATAAATAATTGACTATTTCATCCAAAAAAGGCAAATATGAGCCATCATACCAAAATTGGGATGCAGTTAAGACAGTTATTAGGGGAATTTTTATACCTTTAAATGCTTACATGAATAAATTAGAGAAAGAGGAGATCAAAGAATTGGGCATGCAACTAAAAAAGATGAAAACAATAATGAATAATTGCCAATTAAACACCAAATTATAAATTTTGGAAATCGAAGAAGTAAGTAACAAAATTGAAAGAAAAGCATTGAACTAATAAAACTAAGTGTTGGTTTTTATAAACCTTTATAAACCTTTGTCTAAACTTATTTTAAAAAGAAAGAGGAAAACCAAATTACCAGTTTCAAAAATGAAAAGGTGAAATCACCAATGAGGAGGAAATTAAAGAAATAATTTGGAGCCACTTTGTCCATCTATATACAAATAAATTTAATAATAATCTAATTAAAATCAGTGAATATGTACAAAAATATGTTACCCAGATTGACAGAAGATTAAATAAAATACTTAAATCATCACACCAGAAAAAGAAATTGAACAATAAATCAATGTACTATCTAAGAAAAAAATGTCTTCAGGGGCAGATGAATTTTCAAGTGTATTCTATAAAATATTTAAAGTACAACTAACTTTAATTCCATGTAAAATATATGAAAAACATAGATGATTAAGGAGTTCTGCCAGACTTCTTTTAAAATTCCAGCATGGTGCTGATACTTAAACCACAAAGAGTCAGAAAAAAGAAAGAAAATTATAGATCAATCACCGTAATGGATAATGATGCAGAAATTGTAAATAAAATTTTATGTAAGAGATTATAGAATGTTAACAATAGGGTAGAGCACCGTGATCAGGTAGATTTATACCAGGTATGGATCGTTATTAGCAGGCATGGATCAATATTAGCAGCAATGGATCAATATTAGGGAAATGCTCAACATAACTGAACATACCAATAACAAAGCTTTCAGAAATCATGAGATTATCTCCATAGATGCTGAAAATGGCTTTATAAAATACATTCATTTCTACTGGAGTAGTATAGGAATACACTGCAGAGTATAGGAATAAATAGAATTTTCCTATAATGATAATCAATATCTCTTATTATATGTAATTATATGTAATAAGGAAAAAGCTGTGTATTCCCAGTAAGATCAGGGGTGAAACAAAGACACCCATTATTGCCACTAGTAGTAAATATTGCGTTAGAAATTTTCCCTTTAGCAGTAAGAAAAGAAAAAGAAATTGAGAGAATAGGTAATGAGGAAACAAAACTCTCACTCTTCACAGATGATAAGGTGGTGTACTTATAGAACCTAGTAAAACAAATAAAAAACATCTTGAAGATTATGAAAAACAATCACTTGTACGAAAATATTCATAGTAGCCCTGTTTGTGGTGGCAAAGAATTGGAAATTGAGTGACTGTCCATCAATTGGGGAATGGCTTAATAAACTGTGGTCATCATACATACATACATACATTCATACCTACCTACGTACATACATATATATGTGTGTGTGTCTATGTGTATGTGTGTGTGTGTGTCTATGATGGAAAACTATTGTTCTATTAGAATCCAGGAAGGATGGGAATTCAGGGAAGCCTGGGAGGATTTGTATGAACTGATGCTGAGAGAGATGAGCAGAACAGAAGAATGTTTTACACCTTAACAGTAACATGGGGTTAATGATCAGACTTGTTCATTCCATCAGTACAACAATCAGGCACAAGTTTGGGGTATCTACGATGGAGAATATCATCTATATCCAGAGAAAGAATTGTGGACTTTGAGCAAAGACCAAAGACTATTACCTTTAATTTAAAAAAAAAAAACTGTTATCTTATGTAATTTTTCTATCTCTTACACTTTATTTTTCTTCCTTAAGGATATGATTTCTCTCTTATCACATTCACATTAAATCAATGTATACCATGGAGACAATGTAAAAAGTAGCAGAGTGCCTTCTCTTGGGGGGTGGTGTAGGGAAATGTAATTAGGGGAAAAAATTGTAAAATTCAAACTAACTAAATAAATAAATATTCAGATGGTACTTTTTAAATTCAAATCTCTAGAGGTCTCTAAGCTCATTGTTTAATCATGGTGGAATGGTGACACTGAATATCCAAAGGCAATAGCAGTGAACTGTATTGTCTTGGAAATTTTACCACTTTGAAGAAGCTTCAAATATGTACCTTGTGATGGCTAGCATGCTTGTTTTCTGAGAATGAACTAAGTTTGAAGAGTTTCTGATTAGTGGTTTTAGTTTGGATTTGCACCTACTCTAAGACACACTCCAGAAGGGGAAAAACACAAAGTATTTTATTATTATTATAACAAAGGTAAGCCACAGAAAGCTTAGCACAACCATAACTAATGATTCCTAAGAGGATTATTTTTTTTCAGTTTTTGCAGGTCACTGGAGTTAAGTGACTTGCCCAAGGTCACACAGCTAGGTGACTGAGGCTGAATTTGAAGTCAGATCCTCCTGACTCCAGGACCAGTGCTCTATTCCTTGAGCAACCTAGCTGCCCCTCCTAAGAGGATTATAAGTATAGGAGTTACAATTTAGATAATGAAAGAGATAGGAAACATTATGAAAGATAATCAAAAGAGATAGAAAGTTTTACCTATCAATCAAATGATCTGGGGAGCTGGGGAAAACCAAATTCAATCAGTCCTTTAACAGATAAGATCAGAAGGGTGTCAGGCAGAGAATCATCTCCATGGGTGGGATTACAAAGGTGTCCAAGTAAGACTTGTGTAATTATAGGATTCTGAATAAAGAAGGCATAGTGCCAAGTATCTACATGACTGGTCCTGGAAGATCCATCCCGAGACTGGTCAATTTCAGGATGAATGTCCATGCTCCAGGTAATTAAGGGAAAAGGGGGTGACCTTAAAGGACTGGCCAAGTTCCCAGTAAACACTTCTCTCCTTATCAGGGACTGGCTAGGTTTCCAATTATATGAGTGTTTTACTACAAGGCCACCATGCCCCTAATTTATTTTACTATTTTTGTTCAGGTCATGCTAGGGACATGGAAGAACTTCATTAATTAATCATTCTAAGAGGTTCTTAACCAATATGAGCACTTTTTTTCATCATTGCAATTCTCAAAAAAATAATTGAGTGATAGAAAGGTTGTTATCATCTTCTATAGAGGGAATATTCATACCAATGAGGTATGGACAAAGGACAATGAAAAATTGAAATATGAATATTATATAGTTGAACTTAATACCAATCTTCATGTAAAATCCACTCTCTCTGTGAATTTAACTGATATGATTTTTATATCATTTGCATTCACCAATGTTTCTCTATTACCCAACCTTCCAGAAAATTCTCTCTTATAAAAATAAACCATTGGTAACCATCAGCTTGAAAAAATTTGCCATTATTTGCAGTTTTCTCACCTCTCCAAAGAAGTGGGGGAAGATGTCTTTATATCTTTTATTTGAGTTGAAGCTTGATCATTTTGCACCACTTACTCTCAGGTTGTTTTTTTTCCCCTTAGGTAGGTATTTATTTTTGTTAGTCTTTCCATTTACATTTTGGTAAGTGTTTGTGTGTATTGTATTTCTGACTCTACTTGTTCATCTTTGCATCATTCCCAAGCTTATCTGCATTCTTCATCTTCACTGTCTCTTGCAGCACAATGATATGCTATGATATTCATGTACCATAACTGTTTAGTCATTCCCACGTCAATAGGCATTTTACTTTATTTCTTATTCTTGACTCTAAAAATCATCAATTTCACAATAACCTGCTTGCCCAAGTCCTGCATAATAAATAGTAATTTTAGGCTTTCCCATTCACCAATGAAGTGAAACAAGGATTGTGTGCTTGCTCCTCTGCCTTTTAGCATGATGTTTTAAACCTGGTTGTCAGATGCCTTCAATGAGGACTGACCATGTCATCATGGTCAGCTACCACACTAATGGAAAAATTTTCAATTTAAGATGGCAACAAGGCAAGATTAAGGTGGAAGGAGGATTGGTACATGAGTTTTTTTTTTGTTTGTTTGTTTGCTGATGATTGTGCAATCAATGCAACCTCAGAAGCTGAAATGCAAATAATGGATCCATTCTCTGCTACTTGTGTTAATTTTGACCTAATAATTTACCAAAAGAAGGTTCCCCATCAATCAACATCACACCATCTATATGTAGGACCTTCAGTTACAGCAAATGGAGAAGTTTTGAATGCTATGGCTAAATTCATTTACTTTGGCAGTATGCTTTCCAGGGATGTACACAATGATGATGAGTTGACACATGCATTGCCAGACCTAACTCAGTATTTGGGAACTTTGAAAGAAAATGTGAGAGAGAAGAGGTATGACTGCCAAACTGAAGGTCTACAGAGTCATTGGGGTGACCTCTAAAATCTGGACAATACCACAGTGTTACATTACTTCCATTTGAATTATCTTGGGACCATTATGAAGATCATCTAGCAGGAAAAGATGCAAGACATTGAGATCCTTTCTCAAGCTAAATTTCAAGCATTGCAACTCTATTGCAGAGAGCATGACTCCCAGTGAGCTAGCCATATTCAAATGTCAAATATCCGCTTGTCACAGAGGATACAAGTGCTCACATTGTGGTCAGAAAAAAGAAAAACAAAGACTTTCTCAAGGTCTTTCTTAAAAACTTTGGAATTGATTGCATCACATGAGAGAACTTGGCACAGGGTCATCCAGCATGGCATGACTTGATCAGAGAAGGTACTATGTTTTAGGAGTAAAGGAAATTGGTAGTAGCTCAAATTTGTGATGTGCAAATTTAGAGAAGTCACCTTAAATGTTCACATGGACTATTTGTTGCCCGACCTGTCATGGAGCATTCCAAGCTTATATTGCTTTTATTAACCACAGCTGAACACCCTTGACTCTAACGGAATGATGTCATTTTGATCTTCGAGAATGAGACAATAACCAACCAACATTGAAATAAATACTACTTAGTATATATGAGAGCTGTCTTTTTTTCATGAACTTCTTGGGACATTTAGAGTAATTTTTAAAGAAAAATATACTCTAGGTAAAATATGGTACTTTTCATTTATATCTTTACTTCTTCCATTTTCAATTCATCTTGAATCACAAAACTTAGTTAAAACCTTTCTTTGGCATTCATCTTCAATTTTTGTGCTGGCTTAGAATCATATCTCAAGATTTCTTACCAGGCACTAATTTTCTCTGTTTCAGCTATAGATGTTGCTTATTTTAAGCAATTTAAATGAATTTATTTATTGATAATTTATTAATATAAATTATAAATATAATTATTAAAGCAAAGTAGTAATTTATTAATAAATATGAATAGAAGACTTAGCTCAGATTTTCAATATTTCTGTGATCAGAGACCCTCCTTCCTCCTATGTATAGGAAAAGAAAATAGTAAAATATTATGAAGTATTAAGTTGTCTCTGAAGAAAGAAAAAAACAATATTGCTAAGCTCTAGTAATTTATCTCTCTGAGTTAATTTTTTTATCAACAGTTTTGAGATTAGGACTTGATAGAGTACCTATGTGCTGGAGCCAGGACTACTCTAGCAGATTGTTAAGTGTTCAGTGTGAGCATTTGATTTCAGAAATCATCAATCTGTCACATAGCAGGTGTTTCAAGAATGATTCTTTATTAAGTGATTGATTGAGAATGAGGGACATTCTTGTAGAAATTTGTTGGAGCAAGTTCTAACCTATGTGAAAGCCAGATGTTAAATTTTCAGTGTGAATATTTTCATCTCAGAAATTGCTATAAATCAAGACTTGATTTATTGTTTTGTTGAACATTGAGACTTGCAAAATATTAATAGTATCGATTAAACTTAAAAATGTGTACATGTGTTCTTCCCCTGCCCATCAAGTTATTATACATTTACCAAGAGACCTTAGTATTGCTCTATAAACATTGCTTGAACTCAACAGTAACATAATAGACAGCTCAGAGAATGTAGTCATCGATAGATTAGAGGTTTGGTGTCTACAGATTAACAACAGCAACGACAATAACAACTGACATTTACATAGCATTTAAATTGGAAAAATGCTTTATGTCCATTATCTCATTTGAGTCTCACAACACTCTTGTATAAATTAAAACCTTCTTAAGGGGAGACTGTGACTTTTTTATAGCAAAATGATTTTTGCATTTTTCTCAAAAATATTTGTTGAATGAAGAAAACATGCAGAAACTACATATAGTATATGTTTTATATATGTATATATAACACAGAAAACATATAACAATATTTCAGGCATGATATAAATAATTTTTTTAATCTCAGAAATAACGATCCTCTTTATAGCATAGAATAAATTTTCTCTCTTACTCATTCTTTCATGGAAAGATATTAGCAATTTATGTCCACTCTCTTTTCTTTCCTTCATTTTGGTAAGAGATTCCTAGAATTTGAGGTTCAATTTTCTCAGTTTGAATATAATTGACTTTCAATTCTCTCTCCTTTGTGCTGTTTTCTGTCAGCCTTTTGCTTTCTTGCACCACTTTGTCCAAAAGCAGATGTCAAAAGACACATTTTTTTAAATGAATATAAAAATTCAGTTTTTCTTACGTTTGCCAAAGGATAATAAACTGACTCTAATTGGTAATTTTCTTTCAAGGAACAAATTATATTTGTCCAGGTAACCTTTATATTATGAAAGAACCAGTTCAAAGGAAAACAAATGTGCTCTCATTTATTTGGAAGGAGATCTCAAACTTTACTGATTTCCCTGTTTTGCACACACAGGAAAAACACAATTGAGCCAAACATATTTTTTCCTTCCTTCTAGCATTAAGAAATTTCCTTCCTGCAACTTTGCCAAGCTTGTCATGATATTGTAACCTGCTGTGCAGATATGATTTATGTCAAAGAAAGAAACATCCTTCAGCTCTTTGCAATTCTCTTGATGAATTTGACAGAGGAGGGAAGTTTTGCAGAAATATGTTGGAGAAGAGGACAAGCTGCAAAAATACAATACTAATTATTGACTGACAAGTAGCAAAAAAATTCAAATGGCAAAAAACCTATCCCTGAACAGCATACAAAAGGTCACTTATCAACATTTGCTTCTCTACTCCTCAAAGACCATGAAATTTTTATGTTAGAATTAAATATTTGTGTCTGTGTCTATAACTAAAAAAACTTGAAAATTCTAAAAGATACAAATTAGCTCTAAATAAAAAACCAGTAGAATGGATTTCACAGTACATCTGAATCAGAATATAGTTTTCCATTTTCCAGAGGAAAATGAAAACAATAATACATTTGCAAAATTATATGAGCAATCAAATTTTGTCTATGACTGAGAAAACAATGATGTACATATTGCATATATAGGAAAACATATATATAGTTGAGTTTGAATATTGTGCCTTTAACTTCCAGGACTTTAAGCATTCCCTTGATTGTATTAATACCTTTATTTTTGGATTTGTAGTGACAACTGTCATCATCTGTGGCTACACAGGAAAAAAAAATGAGAAGCAGTTTGTGGAGTTGCCACTCCCAGAAACTTAAGTTTCTCAAAAGGTTCACAAAGCAGACATTGTTAACAGATTACTTCAAGCTGGTGTGTACTTTAGAATTTCCAATGTCACTTTCCAACCAAGAAAGACAGAGTTTTCAAGGTAAAGTCAAGACTTCACCAATCTGAGAATCTTCCAACAGCAGCAAATAAAGTCCCAGCAACCTTTCCCTTGGTTTTCAGAGGTTAGCTGAAATAGAGGGGTTGACAGAAGTCTGGTATAAAGTATAATGTTGTCATATCAACATATGACATCTGGAAAGAAAAGTTCAGGTTAGAAATGTTTTAATTTTAAAAAAGATATTTGCTGTACAACTTTCAAGGTACTAAATATTTCATATGTTATGAAAAGTAAATATTATCTGAGGACCTGTTTGTTTTTTAAAAAAAATTTAGATATTAGCATAAAAGTCTCAGAATTCTAGTGAATTACTAGCAAGAAAAATGTTTTGCATATTGTCAATTTTATAATGAATAATGCATCTCTCTATTTTCTTTTTCAACATGACTAACATAGAAATTTGTTTTCCATGACTTCACATATAAAACCAATTTCTAATTGTTTGCAGTCTCAAGAAGTAGGAAGGGGTGAGAGAGAAAGAGAATTTGGAACTCAGAATTAAAAAAAAATAATTTATTTTACATATAATTGGATAATATTTAATGATCAAATAAAATTGTTTTTAAAAAATCTTTGCAAAAAAGTGTATCTTCAGGAATCTAGTGAAAGTTTACAGTTTTGGGTGATCAAGGGAACCTAACCACCAATTCTCATAGGTTTAGTCTATCAATATTTGTGTTTTTGACTTTCAGGATCATTTTTTGGGAACTTTTCCCTCCATGAAAGTTGAGAGTTGGTTATAGATGCAAAAACATATGTATATGATAAATACATATGCACACACTTCTATACATTATATATGTTGTTTTTCAACTATTGATACAATTTATAAACATACATATTCATAACTATTTTCCCATGCACATATTGCATATTCTCTCTCATACCCTCTTCACAGTACAAACACTCCCATATACATACATACAGAGCACCAGCATGGCATAGCAGGTAGATGGTTAGCCAAAATTTTAGGAAGACCTAATTATAATGCATGATTCATACTTTGTGACCTCAGGAAATTCACTTAAATTTTCAATGTCCTAAGCAAGATTATAAGTTATCAAACAGTTGTTGATTGTCACCAGTTAAAGGATTTTTTTAACTTTGGAACTCACATATAAATAGTATAAGTAAATATCAAGAGTTAATAAACAATATGGATAAGGGATTAACGTAGGTGAAAAAACAAAAGATAAGTAAATCAGTGCCACTTCTATAGGGAGTATATTGATGATGACCAGGTAGCTAGAAAGGGGACAAGAGAAGTGATAATTTAGGACTTTTAGCTACCTATGGACCTTATGTTAAAGAACAAACAAATAAAAAACCCAAGCAAGCAACAAGAACATAAAAATCCTGTCTTAGGGAGAAGTCCTTCAGTAAAATATTATTTATGTATTATTATTTAAAATTATACAATTGATAGAGATTTACTCTAATGCTCTATCATGACAAGGAGGTAATTTTGACTTTTTAAAGACTATGCTCAGAGAACATAAACCCTAGGAGGTGCTACCAGTTTGAAAAGACTTCTAGTCTGTACCCAACTCATCAGTTTAGCTAAGGAGTTCATCAACAGGCTACCAGATGATAGTTGTTTTTGATCCTAGCAACTCATGCAGGATGTTGTATAGTTAGTCTCATACGGGGTATATTGAGAACTCAAACTATACTTAGATAGTTAATACAGTGCAGATAAAGAAGTATAAAGTTAAAAAAGTATGAAGTTACAGATTCATCATGTGTTAAAACATGTTAAATCACACCTTATATAGGGATATGTCTCCCTAAACCTTTCTATGTACACAAACACTCTTTAGTTCAACAAACACTTCTTCCTTCTTTCAAATGTCAAGAACTGCCTTTTGTTCTATAGGAAATTTGTGATTAGAAAAGGTGATGTTGTTGACCTATTATGCAGTAAAAATCACAAATAGCACATGGATAGTTGAGTGCTCTACTAGGTGGCACAGTTGCTAGAGCAGTGGATTTGGAGTCAGGAAGATTTGAGTTCAAATCTAATGCCAGATACTTTCAAGAAGAATAACCCAGCCACTTAACCTCTATGAGTCTCAGTTTCTTCAAGTGGAAAATGGGAATCATGAAAAGATCTGACTCTTAGAGTTTTGTGAGGATAAAATGAAATAACAGTTGTAAAGTGCTTTGTAAACCCATTATCAGCTATTTAGAATATGGGGGACAGCTAGATGGTGCAGTGCATAGAGCACAAGTCCTGGAGTCAGGAGGACCTGAGTTCAAATGTGACTCCAGACATGTAATAATTAGCTAGTTTGGGCAAGTCAGAACCCCATTGCCTTGGAAAAATAAAAAGAAAGGAATAGGGAAGAATTCTAAGAAGGCATGAATAGATTATAATCTGGATGGCATACCCACATTGGAGAGATATGTGCAAGGAAATAGTATTAAAATTCACTGATAATTAGAAATGCAAAATAATGATGAAAATACAGTGTTATATCAATCCATTCTAGTCTATTTATGTAACTTGAATAAGTCACATGTTAAGTGTTATTATTCATAAGCATACATAATTTGTTTGGTTTTTTGCTTTGTTCTCTTTTCTTTTTAAAATATTTTATTTATGTTTCTCTAACTACATGTAATGGTAGTTTTTACCAATCTTTTTTTGTAAGGTTTAGAGTTTTATAATTTTTCTCCTTCCCTCCTTTTTCTCTCCCCCCCCGACAGAAAGCATTCTGATATATGCTGCATATTTATAACCATGATAAATATAGATCAATGTGGATCATGTTGTGAAAATAAAATCAAATCCAAACAGAAGAAAGAAAACATTAGAGAGAAAAAAGAGAGTACATAAAAATGACTTTTAATTAAAAATTGCAGATAACAAATTTTGGTCTTCATTCAAACTCCACAGTCTTTCTCTGGATATGGATAGTATCAGAAGTCTTTTAAAATTATCTTTCATTATTGTACTGCTGAAATGAACAATGGTTGATCATGGCCTCATGATGTTGTGTCTTAATGTTCTGGTTCTGCTAATTTCACTCAGAATCAATTCATGCAAGTCTTTCCAGGCTTTTCTGAAATCTCATCCCTTATGATTTCTTATAGAACAAAAGTGGTACATCTCTTATTTTATCCTTTTTCATGGTCTCTTCAGGATACAGACTCAGTAATGGTATTGCTGGATCAAAGGGTATGCACATTTTTATTGCCCTTTGAACATAATTCCAAACTGCTCTCCAGAAATGTTGGTTCAGTTAACAAATGCAATTACAATGCATTAGTGTTCCAGTTTTTCCCTCCAACATTGATCATTTTTCTTTCAAGAGTCATATTAGCCAATCTGATAGGTTTGAGGTAGTAACTCGGAGATGTTTTGATTTGTATTTCTCTAATAAATAATGATTTAGAGCAATTTTTCATATGATTATAGATTTCTTCATCTGAGATTTGCCTTTCCATATCCTTTGTCATTTAGCAGTTGGAGAATGATATTTTTTATCAGTTTGATTCAGTTCTCTATATATTCTAGAACTGAGTCTTTTGTCAGAAACACCAGTTATAAAATTGCTTCCCAACTTACTACAATCTTTTTAATCTTGGTTGCAGTGATTTTGTTTGTTTTAAATTTAATGTAATAGCAATTATTCAGTTTGCTTTTTATAATGTTCTCTAACTATTCTTGGGCCACAAACTGCTCCCTTTTCCTAGATCTGACAGCAAACTATTCTTTGTTTTTCTAATTGGTTTATAATATTACCTTTTATGTCTAAATCCCGTATCCATTTCAACCTTATATTGGTATAAGGTGAGAGATGTTGGTCTTTACCTAGTTTCTGCCATACTATCTTCTAGTTTTCCCAGAAGTTTTTATTATAGAGTAACTTTTATGCCAGAAGCTGGATTCATTCAGTTTATCAAACAGTAGATTACCAAAGTCATTTACTGCTGTCTATTTTGCACCTAATCTATTCCAATGATTTACTACTTCTCTATTTTTTAACCTTTATAATATAATTTTTAGATTGGTTTGGCTAGGTTGTCTTCCTTTGTACTTTTTTTCATTAATTCCTCTGATATTTTTGATCTTCTGTTCTTCCATATGAATTTAGTTATTTTTTTTAACTCACTAAAGTAATTTTTGGAAAGCTGATAGATGTAACACTAAATAAGTAACTTAAGGAAGATACAATTGTCATTTTTATTATATTACTTCAGCCTACCCATGAGCAATTGATTTTTGCCCAGTTGTTTAGATGTGATTTTATTTGTGTGAACATTTCTTTATAGTTATTTTCATAAAATTTCTGTTTCTACCTTACCAGTATTTTATGTTGTCTGAAGTTATTTTTAATCGTATTTCTCTTTCTATCTCTTGCTGCTGTAACTTGTTAGTAACATAAAGAAATGTTGAGAATTTATATGGGTTTATTTTATATCCTTTGACTTTACTAAAGTTGTTTCCAGGGGCTTTTTTTAGATGATTGTCTAGGGTTCTCTAAGAATACCATCATATCATCTGCAAAGACTGAATGTTTTATTTCTTCACCTCTTATATTGATTCCTTCAATTTCTTTTTCTTCTCTTATTGTTAAAGCTAATATTTCAAATATAATATTGCATAATAGTGGTGATAAAGGGCATCCTTGTTCCACTTCTGATTTTTATTGTGAATGCTTCTAACTTATCATCATTACATATTAAGACTGGTTATGGTTTTAGGTAGATACTGCTTATCATTTTAAGGAACATTCAATTTATTCTTATGCTCTCTAGTGTTGTTAGAAGGAATGGGAGCTGTATTTTGCCAAAAGATGTTTCAGCATTTATTGAGATAATCATATGATTAGTTAGGTTTTTATTGATATGGTCAATTATGCTCATAGTTTTCCTAATATTGAACCGACCCTGCATTCCTGGAATAAATCCTGCTTGATCATAATGTATTATCCTAGCGATAGCTTGCTGTAATTGCTTTGTTAGTATTTTATTCACAATTTTTGCATCCACATTCATTAGGAAAATTGGTCTATAATTTTCTTTCTCTGTTTTGACTTTTCTGGTTTAGGCATTAGCAACATATTGGTGTCATAGAAGAAATCTGGTAGACTTCCTTCTTCACCTATTGTTGTTTCACATAGATTATATAGATTTCGAACCAATTATTTCTTGAATATTTGGTAGAATTCACTTGCGAATTCATCTGGCCCTGAAGACTTTTTCTTAGAAAGTTCATTGATGACTTGTTGAAGTTCTTTTTCTGAGATAGGGTTATTTAAAGTATTTAATTTCCTCTACTTTTAACCTGGGCAATTTATATTTTTGTAAATATTTCTCCATTTCATTTAGATTATTAAATTTATTGGCATACAGTTGGCCAAAATAGTCCCAAATTATTACTTTAATTTCCTCCTCATTGTTGATGAATTCATCTATTTTTCTCCTGAAAATGGAATCCTAATTCTTTTTTTTTTATTAAGGTTTTCAAGTAGATTTATGCTTCTTAAATTGTATCTATTTTCCAGGTCAGTTGTTTTACTAATGAGTTATTTTACATTTTTCTCCTATTTTTTCATTTAAAAAAAAATTAACAGATTCTTGGTATCTCATGAAGTCATTAGCTTCCACAGATCCCAATCTATTTTTCAGAGAGTAATTTTCTTCATTTAGCTTTTGCATTTCTTTTTCTATATGGTCAATTCTATTTTTAAAGGAATTGGTACCTTTTTCCATTGATCCAATTGTGTTTTTAAGGGAATTATTTACTTTTTGCATTTGTCCAATTGTATTTTTGCTTTCTTCTTTCATCTTTTGTGTTAAGATGTTAGTTCTCTCTTGCATGTTAATTTTCTTTTGCATTTTACCCCCAGTTTTTCCATTTATTTTTTTCTTTTTTTCCTTTATTATTTTTTCCAATTACATGCAAAGGTAGTTTTCCATATTCATCCATTTGCAAGTTTATAAGCGCCACATTTTTATTTCGCCCTCTCTTCCCCACGGCAGCGAACAATCTGGTAAAAATCGTACACATAGACTGGCCACACTAACTTTTTTTTTTTTAATTTTCTAAGGCAATGGGGTTAAATGGCTTGCCAAGGCCACATGGCTAGGTAATTATTAAGTGTCTGAGGCCTGATTTGAACTCAGGTCCTCCTGACTCCAAGGCCAGTACTCTATCCACACTTTTTTTCTTTTTTTTCTTTATTTTCTTTTTTTTTAAATTTATTTTTTATTCTCATTTTGTACAAATTTTTTTTACATTAATAAAATATTCTTGTTTACAAGTAAACAAAATACCCCTCCTCCCATGAATATAGATAGACGTGCTTGGGCGAAAAGAAGTAAAGGGGAGAGAAAAAAATTAAAATTAAAAAAATAATAGTAATAATTGTAGGTGTGGCCAGGTGGTGCAAGGGACAGACAAAGCACCAGCCCTGCAGCCACGAGCACCCAAGTCCATATCCAGCCTCATAAACTCAACAACCACCCAGCCATGTGACATGCAAGCCACCCGATCCCCACTGCCCTGCAAAACCAAAAAGAAGAAAAAAAAAGACCCAAAATAAAATAAAATAGTAATAATAGTATAGGTGGCTGGGTGGCAGACAGAGCATTGCCCCTTGAGCCAGGAGCACCCGGGTCCAAATCCGGCCCCAGACACCCAAAGATCACCCTGCTTTGTGGCCCCAGGCAGGCCACCCAGCCCAACTTGCCCTGCACCCTCCCCCAAATAATAATAACAAAAAATGTGCTTCAGTCTTTGTTCCAACATCAACAACTCTGTCATGGGTGGATCTCATTCTTTATGATAAGTCCATCACAAAAGTTACTTCCATATTTTTCCAATTTTGCCATTGCTGATTGCAACTCTCTCCTTTCTTATTTCTCCACTACCATGTACTATATTTTCTCTCTCCTTTCACTCTGACTCTGCTGTAGGGTCGCTGAGTGGTGCAGCAGACAGATCCCTGGTCCTGGGGCCAAGAAGCCCTGAGCCCCCATAGCACCCCTTAGGCCCAGAATCCACCTGGTCCTATGGTCCTGGGCAGGCCTTCCAATCCCAGCACCTTGCAAGAAATAAAAAAGAAAATGTGCTATATCTGACCAGTCTCCCCCCATGGTCCATCCTCTCCTCCTTTATTCACATCCCCACCCCTTCTCCCTGCTCCCCCCTCCTTCTTACTCCAGATGTCTATACCCCATTTAGTATATATGCTGTTTCCTCTCCTAGCCATCTCTGATGTGAGCAAAGGTTCCCTCATTCTCCCTTGCCTCCCCCTTCCATATCATTGCAATAGCTCATTATAATAAAAAAATCTTATTATGTGAAATATCTTGGACTATTCACCCTCTCCTTTTTCTTTCTCCCATTCCATTTCCCTTTTTTTCTATTGACTCCATTTTTACACCATATTTTATCTTTGAATTCAGCTTTCTCCTGTGCTTCAACTATAAAAGCTTCCTCTACCTGCTCTATTAACTGAGAAGGTTCATATGAATATTATCAGTATTATTTTTCTATACATGCAGTTCATCCTCATTAAGTCCCTCATATTTCCCCCCTCTCCTCCAATCTCCATGCTTCACCTGAGTCCTGTATCTGAAGATCAAACCTTCTGTTCAGCTCTGGACATTCCAAAAGGAACCTTTGAAATTCCCCTGGTTCATTGAAAGTCCATCTTTTTCCCTGGAAGAGTACATTCAGCCTTGCTCGGTAGTGGATTCTTGGGTGCATTCTAAGCTTTTTTGCCTTCCGGTATATTGTATTCCAAGCCCTATGAGCTTCCAATGTAGTTGCTGCTAAGTCCTGTGTGATCCTGACTGCAGCTCCACAATATTTGAACTGTGCCCTTCTGGCTGCTTGTAATCTTTTCTCTTTGACTTGGGAGTTCTGGAACTTGGCTATAATATTCCTAGGGGTTGGTTTTTTGGGATCTCTTTTTCGGGGGATCGGTGGATTCTCTCTATTTCTGTTTTGCCCTCTGCTTCTAGAATATCAGGGCAATTTTCCTGTAGTAATTCTTTGAAAATGATGTCAAGGCTCTTTTCCTGATCATGACTTTCAGGTATTCCAATAATTTTTAAATTATCTTTCCTAAGTCTGTTTTCCATATCAGTTGTTTTTTCAATGAGATATTTCACATTTTCTTCTAATTTTTCATTTTTTTTGTTTTTGAAGTATTGATTCCTGATTTCTGGTAAATTCATCAATCTCTCTGAATTCTATTCTTTGTCTGAAGGATTTGTTCTCTGCAGAGAGTTTTCTTATCTCTTTTTCCAAATGGCCAATTTTGCTTTTTAAAGCATTCTTCTCCTCAATAACTTTTTGAACTATTTTATCCATTTGACCTAAAATGATTTTCAGCATGCTATTTTTTTGGATTTCCTTGACTAAGCTGCTGACTTCATTTTCATGCTTTTCCTGCATCTCCTTCCTTTTCCCAGTTTTTCTTCCAACTCCCTCATTTGATTTTCAAAGTCTTTTTTGAGCTCTGTCATAGCCTGAGCCCAATTTCTGTTTTTCTTGGAGTCTTTAGATGCAGGAGCTTGTGCTTCCTCATCTTCAGACTAAGTATTTTGATCCTTCTTGGGCTCATTTGCAAAATATTTCTCAATAGTCTTCCTCTTATTTCTCTGCTTGCTTATTTTCCCAGCCTGGGCTTGGTTTTTGGGTACTTCCTGAGCTTTTGGGTCACTCCCACAAGGGTCTCAGTGTGTGATGCTCTGTCCTCCCTCCTGGTCTGTGAATGACCATACGCGCCCCCCTATGCCATGGAGCCGAGGTGGGGGGGGGGGGCCCTGCTGTTCTATTGGGGGGGGGGGCTAGACTGGGATCAGGATCTGAATGTGGTCAGAGCCCCAGAGTCCTGTTCCAGGGGCAGAGTACAGAAGAGCTCTGCAGTCTCTCTTCACTCCCCTCCCTAGGTTCAATGGGCTCATGCCCTGGGGCCTCCTGCTTACCTGCTCTGCCTGCTTCTGTTCCTGAATCTGGGCTGCAGAAAGACCATGCTGCTCCCTGAGTGCCCTGAGGGCTGGGCTCCATGTGCTCACTCTGTCAGAGGTCCCCCGCTGTTCCCCCACTTTGCTCTGGTGCTCCCCGGGGTGAAGCTCAGGAGACTCCCCTCCTGCTGTGAGAGGCGGCTCCCAGCACCCTGGGGCTGCCTCTAGGAGGCTGAAGTTCTCTTGCTCTGGTGGGCCACCCCTCCCCCCTCCGACCCAGGGGAGCAGAGCCTTTCTGCTCTTTTCCAGGTTACGTTGAGTAGGAGAACTGCCTCACTGGGTCCCTCTGTGGGTTCTGTCTCTGGAAAGTTTAGTTAGATTCCTTAGCTTATGAGTTTTATCAGAGAGCTCCTAAGACTCTATCCCGTCTTGTCGCCATCTTCTCCATTTAATTTTTAACTCCTTTCTGATCTCTTTTAAGAAGACCTTCTGTGGTGGAAACCAATTCATATTCCCCTCTGAAACTTCACATATAGTGCCCCGTCTGTCCTCCTTTTCTGATCTTGTATCCTTATCTCCAAGGCATCATTCAAAAGACACTGCTTTGCACTGGCTTTTTTTCATTTTGGGGATGTTAACTTTCCCTAGAGTCTTGTGTTGGAGTGGGGCTGGTTCTCAGACCTTTGTGGTTGAGATCCTTAGAGACCTTGCTTACTGGATTAGAAACTCCACTACTCAGTGGCCCAACCAGTAAGGAGTGCCAGAAGCTTTATCTGAATTGTCTGTTTTGTGGGGTCAGCTGCTCACTCCCTAGGCCTGGGGCTAGATCTGAGCTGTCCTCACACAACCTATTCACTAAGCTAGGGCATCAGGGCTGGACATGCAAGAGGGTCTCTCTGGATAGTTATTGCTGTAAAAGTCCTACTGCCTGCATGGCACCTTGGGGAAAGGTGTGAAGAGCTAGGTCTGTATCTGTGTTTGGACTGAAGAAAGTCAAACCCATCCCACAGGAAGATAAGGTTCTGGAACAGGACTTTAGATCACGCATGCTGACTGAATGTGTGTCCTGGCAGCTGCATTGTAGTTTTCCCAGTCTGCCCACCTTTCACACTTTAAAGGCTTCTGCCCCCACCATCACAATTCTCAGATTAGAAACCTGTCACCCTGTCACCCCTGCTCTGGGTCTGTGTTCTCTGTCCTGGGTATACACAATCTCATTTTCCCCTTTCCCCTCCCCATGGCCTTGCTGGAAGATGTTCCCCTCTGTTCTTTTGTGGGTTCTGTTGATTCAAAATCTGCTAAGGGACTTGATCCATGTCAGTTCTGAAGGAAAGCCAGTAGAGCTTAAAAGGGTATTTGGTTTCTCTCTTATTCTACTTATCTTATTCTACTTCATTTATTTGAAAACTTTTCTTTCCAATTAACTAGGTAATTACAGCAAACACAATTTTATTTGATTTAAATTAAATATAGCTGTGGTTCTATGATTTAGTTTAATAATTTATAATCTGTGCTATATCATATTTCAGAGTAAATTGTAATAAGTGCCATTTGGCCCCTAAGAGCTTTTTTTCTAACTCACATAAAATATCACAACCAAAATGAGGGAAACACACCATAACCCCTTCCAATGACATTAATGAGCTTGCTTTTCAGAGGTGAGAGGATTGCTGTAGACAAATAGGGGTTCTGTTTGATGAATTCAGAAATGATGATCCAAGAACAAGGTTGCCATATTATAAGAAACAAAGAATGCTTCCAGTGAAAGCATATTTCTAGTGGTACATTTGAATTTTTTATAAATAATTCATAAGAAATGGACATGTCTGGATGTAATAGTCTCATCTTGGACAAACTGAATCAGAAAGGTTGTTTCTATTGATGTTTAAATGGCAGTAAGAAAGGTAGATTAAGATTATAGAAATAATTTACAGATACATATAAAGATAGATTAGAGTTGGACCCCTGAGAATGAAAGAAACAAAAACCAAAAAAATACAGAGTAGTGAAAACCCTGGGAGAGTCCTGGATGAAAGCCATGTTCAGAGGAAAACAAATGGATGATAATGCAACAAAACAGACTGAAAAGGAGTATACAGGTGGGTAGGAGCAGAAGCAAAAGAGAGCAGTATCATAGAAACCAAGAGATAAGGGAGTGATTGACTTTAAAGGTTACAGAAAATTCAAAGGGAATGAAGAAAGAAAAAATCCCTTGATGAAGTACTAAAGAGAGATTTGATAACCTTGGAGAAAAATTTTATTTTTGATTTGAGAGATTGAACATTAACATTAACAAAATAGAAAAGCCAGAGGAAGGTGGTAAAATAAAGGTAGCAACATAGATGACTTATTCTAGGATTTTGATAGTAAAAGTAATTAGAAATATACCTCAAAATGTTAAGGAAATGGTAAGATCAAGTGTTTTATATGTAGTGAGCTTGTTTAGTGAAAAAAGTACAAGTCTAGAAGTCACAAATATCTGAGATCAAATCAATTCAAATGCTAAGTAGATAGCCTCTCTCAGCCTTGATTTCCTTAGTTGCACAGCACCTCAAAGTCAAAGGCAGCCTTAACCTCTGAGAAAGCAGACATGGTTAAGTGATGAAGTTGTGGCAGATGCAACTTGGACTTTTAGATCCATTACTTCTGAGCTCAGACCCTACCCCCAGCTTCTTGGATCTGGTATCTTCTAGATTTCTATCTTTTTTGGCCTATCTTAAGAGGAATAAAAGTAAGCTATGGCATGAAAACCATTTTGTTTGAACATCCAAAAAAAGAGAGCTTGTTGATTCTTTTTTAATCACAGGATAATCTCTAGCAAACAAAGCTGCATCTTTACCTTCCCAGTAGATTATGGATAAAGAAGGGAATAAGGACATTTCTGAGTTTGAAAGAGGGAAAGATCAGTAAAGACAGAAGCATAAGAGAACTGAAGATTTGCAAGGCATGCTTTCCTTGAAGAAGCAAGTTATGATGAGCCCCCCCTTTATAGAGATTCAATGAAGTAGCTGTCCATTTTTATATCTCGGGTAAGTGGTAACCAAAGCAAGAAGTATGAAGTATACTTTCATTCCCTCTTGCTAAAGTCTAATTTTGGAAATCAAACACATGGGATTACAAAGTAAATTTATCAAACTTAAATATAGTTACTTACATATACATATATATGTATATATAAGTTCAGAGACCCCAAGTTAAGAATCCCTGGGGAAAGTTAAACACAAATGTACATGTACAAATTTTATCAAATTGTTCACTGCCAAGGGGAAGACAGGAGGAAAGGAAGGGTGGTAGGAAAATATGTAATTTGGAAATTTGCAGTTGATTAATGTTGAAAAACTACCATAGCATGTAATTGGAAAAATAAAATAAAAAAATCAATATAGTGTATAGTGGTGGCAAAGTCCCTGCAAAACTAGGGCAGACCTGGTGAGGGAGAGGAGAAAAATAGCTTATGGTAGTTTACTACTTAACTAATTGTTATTGTTTAATTCTAAACTCAGTTGTTGCAAAGTTGCTGTAAGACCAGTAGTTTTGGCAGCTCACCTATCAAGTTTAGCTGCCTGAGATAAAGCTCTGGAGGCAGGAACTTGGTATAGAGTTTGTTGGATTTGGACCAAGAAGGGCTTGGTTCAGATACTTCCTCACATATTTGTTTGATCCCGGGCAAGATCCTGAGTGTCTTTCTTCCTTAGTTTCATCAGTTAAAAAAGTAAAGTCCTTGGGGCAGTTAGGTGGTGCAGTGGATAGAGCACTGACTCTGGCATCAGGAGACCCTGAGTTCAAATCTGGGCTAAGACACTTAATAATAATTGCCTTGCTGTGTGACCTTGGGCAAGTCACTCTTAACCCTACTTCCTTAAATAAAAAATAATAAAGTCCTTTATAATCACCATAATTAGTGATGGTCACAGACAGCATGGAGACTGAAGTCCTTTCAACAGTGGTCAGCAAGCAGTAATGGATTATGAATGGAGCAAAGAGATGATGGGAGAAGTTTGATTTACAATCTGTAATGACATAATCAGCTCTAAGATAAAAGGATCAAGAGATTTTAGAGGAAAGGAGACCAGACAATGAAAGGAGGAAAATGAAGAGAGAACCTAGTGGATATAGACAGCATGGAGACTGAAAGTATGGAAAATCATGATGAGGATTAAGAAGGCAGAGGGGCATGGGGCAGCTAGGCGGTGTAGTGGATAAAGCACCAGCCTTGAAGTCAGGAGTACCTGGGTTCAAATCCGGTCTCAGACACTTAATAATTACCTAGCTGTGTGGCCTTGGGCAAGCCACTTAACCCCATTTGCCTTGCAAAAATATAAAAAAAGAAAAAAGAAAAAAAAAGAAGGCAGAGGGGCAAAATGGAAGGACATAAGGCTGTGATCATGGTGGAAGTACCATTTGTAGATGAGATAGTGCTAAGATATGTCCATCTCTGTGAGTAACTGAAATGAAATGAAGTTGATGAACTGGCAGACTAGGGTGTTTCAAGTACCATCTCCTCCTTAGAGACTTAGGCAAAAGAGGAGAAAATGGGGGTTGTATATTGACATTTCCATAAAAAAAGAGCAGTGGTACTGTGGCAAGGAAGACAGTCAGATGCCGAAATCCTAGAGATCAGTACCTGGAACATTGTGGGCATTTAGTAAATGCTTTTTGAATGAGAAAGATGGAGAAATGCCTTGAAACCCAATGTTCCCTTCAGGGAGAATCTGGACTCAGTGATACGACTAAAGTGAATTTCAGGACCAGGAAAGGTTGCTAAGTGATAGTAGTCAAGTGAGGGTTTTGGAATGACCATAAGGCTCAAAAAATA
Source organism: Macrotis lagotis (assembly GCF_037893015.1). NCBI lineage: Eukaryota > Metazoa > Chordata > Mammalia > Peramelemorphia > Peramelidae > Macrotis > Macrotis lagotis. The sequence goes on from NC_133660.1 coordinate 108,001,491, forward strand.
TGTTGTGCACTTCTCCTGGCACAAACCATGGACTGAACTTATGTAAAGATCTCTGAGTTCTAGAGAAGGTGGTCAGAAGGTACTGTAACAGAAGGTGCCAAGTTTTGTGAGCATAAGAGGAAAAAAAGCATGAGATGAAGAGATCTATGATTAAAGGGGTTTTGTAAATACAATGGGCATTCAGGAACATACAATAGAAAGGTATAGAAAAGGAAGTTAGGGACAGGGAGGAGTAAAGAAGGGCTAAAAATGGGGATGAGAGAAGGGAGGGGGTGATGATAGCAAGGAGATGGTCCTTTTTTTTTGAACCCCTATAAACTAGGATTCTGATACAAAGGAATAGGAATAGAAAGAAAGGGAAGTTTTATAACCACAGAATAGGGGAAATTATGAATTGATTAATGCCTCAACCTCTAGAAACCTTTGACAATTTAGGCAAAGTGAGGGGTTGGGACAGGGCAGAAATAATTCTCAGTTGTTATTTGTTTAGATAAATATCATCATCCTTATGATTTAAGAGACTCAATTCAGTCTCTGACCCAGTGCCTCTTTTTCATTCCAAGATAGCTGAGGGATGAAGGCACATTCCAAAAATATCTTTTATGTAAAGCATACACTTATCTCTTTGTTAGGACTAAAATTGGAAGTCCTTTCTCAGATTGGGGTCTTGATGATGGGAAGTCTGATGTTTCAGGCACTGGTTCTAGATGACGTCCTGGTAATGTTTGTTGGCATTCAAGGTCTGTAGAAGAGGTTGAATTTTGTTTAGATTATTTAATAAACCCAGGTAAAATAAATACATCTTCTGCAACTGGCAGTAAATTCTACTCTCTTTTACACTTTGCCACTTTGTTCTTCCTACTTGGTATGGTCCAGCTTCAATAAATATAGTATAAAATTTAATATATAACAGATAAATATAAATATACATGTATGCCCATATATAACATATAGCATATGTATACAAATTTCCATTAATTCTAGCTTCCTGATTTTCTTGAATTTAGTCACATTCATGTCTGATGAGTATAAAATTGGGACAGCATTTGGAAAAAATCTGACTTTTCACACATAGTACATGCTGAATATATATGTTGAAAGTATACTGTATAATTTGCTAAACTCTATCTTGGCCCCCTTATCAAAACCAGTCTGTAATCTGTTTCTGTATGAGCCAGGAGCTATAGAATACTGGCCTTGGTGTCAGGAGGATGGAAGTTAGAATCCAGCCTTAGATGCTTAACTTGTGTGACCTTGGGCAAGTTATTTAATCCTAATTGCCTTTCATCCAGGACCATCTCCAGTCTCCCTGATTCATATCTGGCCACTGGGCCCAGATGATTATGGAGGAGAAAGTGAGTCTAGTGACTTAACCCCCTCACTCAAATTCAATTCATATGCTTATCATGGCATCATCTACTTGATGTCATGGTCTTCTTTGAAAGTGAAGGACAAACATCATAGATAGCACAGTGGATAGAATGCTGGTCCTGGAGTCAGGAAGACTTATCTTCCTGAGTTTACATCTGACTTCAGAGACTTATTAGCTCTGTGACCCTGAACAAGCAACTTAGCCATGTTTGTCTCACTTTCCTTATCTATAAAAGAAGCAGGAGAAGGAAATAGGAAATAGAAAACTATTTCAGTATCTGCCAAGAAAACAACAAATTAAGTCACAGATAATTTAACATGGTTGGAATGACTGAACATCAATGAAAAGAAATGATTTCATTTATTTTATTTAGTTTTTTTCAGTTATTTAGTCTTTATTCATTTATTTGTTTACCTATTGATTTATTTATTATATTTTAACTATTCTTAGCTTCTGGGATATTCAAAAAGAAGTAGCCACCCAGATATGTTACATGGTTCAGTTTGCCACCTTTTGCTTGAAAATTTCTTATAATATACTATAAAATAACTGTTATGATATATCACATACTGTACTATATTACTGTATTATACTGCTATATTGAACTATATTACAATCTATGCTCTAAAACACTAACAGAGAACTGAAATTGTAAAATGAAATTTGGATATATATATATATATCTATATATATATCTGTTGCTCTGATAGGGAGATTTGGCTGAAATTTGGACAAACTCAGGGTCAATTTTTTATCAGTTCACTATATATATATATATATATATATATATATATATATACATATGTGTGTATGTATGTATGTATGTTCACTCTTTCTTTCCTCATTGGAATGAGGAAATTCCATTAGGAAACTTATTTTCATGATCTTACCAGTATTGATCACTATCTTTCTCTAAGTTGTGGGTAAGGACTAAGATTTTTAAGTTACTTACTTAAATCTAATTGAGGTTTACCTGCTGCAAGACACAATCTACTGTACTATAGAGGAAAGACTCTGAAGCCACCATAGGAGGGAAACCCCCTGCATGCATATTTTAAGAGGCTTTATTTCAGGCTCTTTGAAAAAAAAAGTGACTTGCATGATGCATGTCCACACTCCCTA